>NW_026557987.1:5392343-5483543 GCF_026930045.1 Uloborus diversus | reverse complement strand
ATTTGTCGTAATGCCTGTAACAAGACAGATAAAACGGCTTTCTACTTCTGTGATTACGTTTTTTTAATGATCGATCGAGGTCTTTTGTGAATTGTTATTGGCCAAAGTTCTGCATTTACTCCTCCATTTGTATTTTTATATAAAAAAAATCACATGTTTATTACCTATGTTTATTATTGAATATTGATGTTATATGCGAGTCTTTCGGTTATTGGGGTTGCTGGAGGGGAAGTTACGGGGCTTTTTAAAATCATAATTGCCAACTCTACTGTTTTTAACGGGAGACTCCCGTTTTTTGCTTCGATCTCCCGATTTCCCGTTTTTTACGATTTTCTCCCGTTTTTGCAGTTTTTCAGTCAATCATAAAAAAGCTTCACTTTCTTCTCAATAGATGGCGCCCTTTTCTAGTCTACCAATATCAGGAAATAAGAATTTTTCCTATTAATGACTCATTTAGTAAAAATTAATTTTTTGGAAGCTTCCCACATTGCACGTTCAACGAAGCACGTGCTTTGCCGAAAATGGCAGCAGATTTCAATCCTTTTGCATCTTGAGAATATTTCAACTATTTTGAAAGTTTGAAGTTATTTTAACATGTACTACCCTATAACTACTTATTTTATATTTTATTTTCACTATATATTGATTGATTTTTTTTTTCGGATTTTACCAAATTTTAGTAATTAAATTTTTGTAGCTACTTTTTGGGTAGAGACTGGGGAATGTACAAAACTTAAAGCAAATTCCTTTGCAGTATATTTTTCTTGCTGCTTCCAATTAGCTTACATCTGCGAAAAATCCCCATTTTACTTTAAATTAACTATTGATGTTATTTAAAAGCATAATTTAATAATTCTGTTGTGCAGATATGTCGCTGGTGAGTCACCTATATACTACTAGTGGAATCTCCTGTTTTTTTTTTCTTTGAAAGTTGGCAAGTATGTAAAATTCACCAAAATCGTCGCCTGTTGTAAATATTTTTTTTCTTAACATTAATCATGTTTTATGGAGAGGTTTTAGATAAATTGTGAATAAGCAAACTTGTAAAATATTTTGATCACTTTTCCATGTAGTTTTTTGTAATGCAAAAGTTGAAAAATACATAAAAGAAATGTGCATATCGCAATAACTTCATCCAGAATTTCTTGTGAAATGCAGCAAGTTATTTTACTGTTGCAAAATACAACATTTAAGATTCTCCTCCGAATGCTCATCTGCAGACATAGGCGGCTGGTGCCCCAAAGAAGTGGGGGGTCAAAGAAGGTGCAGGTTTGGGGGGGGGGGGCACACACCCTTAAACCTAAATTTTTTTCTTCAAAAATTGGGCAATTGAATTTTCACGTCGTTACTAATGGATTGACCTTCTTCCAAAAATTATCCCAGAAACGGACTCAAAAAGCGAGATCAGATTGCAACAGAAGATTCCCTCCAAAATCAAAGTTCCATTTTAATTTTTACGAAACAATAACGTGAAAAAAGCATGAAACAAGCACTTAATAAGTCAGTTGTTTCTTTAAACACGTGAACAGATCATCACAATCATTTTTCATTCAAACTTAGAAAAGTGGAGGGGCAAAGTCCCTTTACTGTTGAAAGTGAGAGGGCATTTGCCCCCCTTGCCCCCTCGTACGAGCCGCCTATGTCCACAGAATCAAAAAATTGGTGCTTGCATGGAACAAATTCTGAGAGAACTGTTTGCTTATTTAGCAAAAGAAATTGTTTTTGGTGCGTAATTGGCGCTAATGTGTTCTAGATGAGACAAATACATATTTTTCAATAAAAATAAAGAATATCAGGACAAAATATTTTTTATCAGGATGGAATGTCAGGACAATTAAGAACTCACTTGTCTACTACAATGTCACCGTAGCTTCCCCGTTTTCGGTGCAATTTTGAGAATCTTGAGATGTTGGCTCTGTTTCGGGAAAACGGTCAGAGCTGCCGAATATCGAGTTGTATTGTAAAATAATTTGGCTCGATTCCAAATGTGGCTAAAAATCCTCATGTGTCCAGAGGTCTCGGTTGTATGTTTTTTAGGTTTGTTTTCAATTTATATAGCATTTTTATGTATAGTGTTTGTCATAATGTTTCCTTTTGTGCAAGAAAAGAATGTTCTGCACGGAACTACTACTCTCAAAGTGGTTGCATTTTTGAATTACCGCCTCGACCGAATGAATATCATTTTCTGGACCAATGTGGACTGGTTTAGGGGAATAGGATGTGGAACTGAAGGATTTTTAATAAGTGTTTGTTTCCTCCAAGTTTGTTTTTGTAAACTTGTACCAAAAGGAAACCGTTCAATTTGTTAATATTTATTATGTGCATAATATGCATTTTTAAAAGTTAATTGGAGACTGTATGGATGACTTAAATAAACAGTGGAAACGAAAATTTTGCCAGCCTTTTCTCACAGAAAATTTCTACCAATTGTGCATGATAAATACAGGATTACCATGGAATGCTGACAACCAAACCATGGGCGCCCATATGCAAAATTTTAAGGGGGAGGGGAGGGGCTCATATTTTCCCCATAGAAACCTATTTCAGTACAGATTAGTTATTGAAGTTTGAGATTTTTAATAACTTATTCATTAATGGCTGGAGAAGAAATCTTTTTACATTTTTGAAAAGAAAAAAAGTACTAAAAGCAAGGAAGTTCTAATTTCTAAGGGGGGCTTGAGCCTCCACTTGCTCCCCTATATGGGCGTCCATGAAGCGAACTGTTTGTGAGCAGTATGTTTGGACTGGAATTTCAGTGTTCATATCTTGTATTTATGATGCTCTTGAGTCCTGCACCCTGAGACAGTAGAACACCTTCTTGTTTTAATTTGGTTTTCTCCACTTTTCAAACCTCAATCTTTTTTTATTTCATAAAACCATATGTTTGAATCTGCTAGCATCCACTTTCCTTTTTTTTTTGCACAACTGTAATGAAAAATGACATTTGACAAGGGAAGAAGTAACGTGAAGTGTGACAAAGGGGGTCAAATATGTTGTATAAAAGTGTGACAACATTTATATATAAGAATACACCAAAAGTACTTCTTCAAAATCTCATTTTACTCCTTCATTTTATTTCTGAAATCGGGTACGAACCCCGATTCGATATGATTTCGAGTCGTAAGGATGAACCTTAAGTTCTGAAAGAGTGAACAGAAACACCGTGCATAAATGTATGTGTATAGTATATCTCGAGTGAAACTTATTTTGGGGTATGGGAATTATGGAGTTTTCTTAATTGACAAACCCTAAATTCTAGTTACAAAAGCTTTTGAATAATTTGTTAATGGATATTCAAGATGGCATTGGTGTAGCTGAAAGGGGGGGGGGGTGCCCCCCCAATCATTTCTATCTTTACACTAGTGGCCTTCCACTTTTACATTGTAACGTAAGCCACCCCCAATTTATGGTTTTAAGTTATGCTCTTGTCTGCAAGTATGCTCCTGGCTTTTTTTTAACCCAGTAGTCAACAACTCTAAATAGGTAATTTTTAAAGATATATTATAATGTCCTACTGTTAACTCCCGATTATCGGATTATCTGGGAAACAATTGACAATCAAGAACGTGCATTTTTGCAGTAAAAAGCAAATACCAATAGGTTTTTTTTTCTTTTTTTGTGAAAAAATTGCAAATTTAAACTCTGTTGTTTTTGTTTTATTTACTTTTTTGTGTTTTCTATTGATGCTAAGTTTTGTTCTGCAAAAATACAAAAGTATTACGCATCAATACAGCTAAGTTTTTGAGGAAGAACAATTTTTATCTTATTTGTCCCTCATTTTAGCCTTTTTGCAGTTTATCTGCGATTTTTATTATCCATGACACTTGTGCCCAGGGCCGGATTTGGAAGTGTGGATGCCCCGGGGCAACGAAGGAGTGGAAACCCCTAATCAGGGTTCGAAAAAAATCATATTTTCGAAAATATCCGATACTTTGATATATATCCGAATATTTTTATATATATGTATATACCCGATATTTTTGACCCGTGAAAGTTAGGATATTTTGTAAAAATTTTATTGTGGGGGCCCCTTTGTTGTGGAGGCCCCGGGGCAGTAGCCCCGCCTGCCCTCCTTTAATCCAGCCCTGCTTGTGCCATCCAATACCGCGGATTATCAGGAGTTTACTGTACTTTAAACAATGCTTCTTTTCTTCTATTAAATATCCTGAATGCTTTTTAGTCTACTGTAATAACGGAATAATAATTAAAAAAAAAAAAACCCTACTGTAAAGGGAACTATAGTTGGGGCAAGCCTAACCCGGCAAGCATCGCAATGCTGTGATTAGGATCTACATAGCCTTCACAGTGCTGCCAGGTTAGGTTTGCCCCGACAATAGACAAGGATCCAGAAATTTTTCAAGGGAGGGGCAATTGATTTCTATTATTTACTTTTTACTATGTATACTGGTTTAAAAATACTGATTACAAAGGTTTGGGATTTACATTCCGAATCAGTTCCCGGATAGGGTCCAAAACCCGGACCTGCCTTCTCCCAACATAATGAAACTCGTCTAAATTAGAGTTTTTTGTGCTTCATTTTCGAAAAATTTCAGATGGCGAAGACACTCAAGGGAGGCGAAATCACGCCTTCCTTCTATCTGTCCTTGCTAATAGATGATCTTAACAAGTTTAAAGCTGCCAAGCAAATTACCATTTTGCAAGTATAAATGAAGAAATAAATATTTTTTCTAGTAAGTAATCCTTGATGGTGAAACATTTAGTCTGTGAAAGAGAATTTTTTTAATGGATCAATAGAACTCAAGGGCTGTACTTATGCTCTATTGACATCGAAATCCTCTGCACTATTTTATAAAAAAAAACATATTCAAGTTTAAATCATTTTGTAGAGTGCAATTGATTCCCTTCAACACTGCCAGTTCAGACTGCGTTGGACATACTTGAATGTTTTTTTTTTGAATAAAATAATTCAATCTTGTTGCTTGAAAGTTGTTCAGTGCTTTTGAAGAAGTTTTCAAAATTCAATGCATTTTCATACTAAAATAATAATATACAATGCACTTCACTTATTAAAATCATTCGTCTCGAGGATATTTCATTTTATAAACCAGAACATCCACACTTAAAAAAATAGTAGGTTTAAATACTCATAAAACTAAATAAGTTAAGATTTTTATATTTTATTTTTATTGTTGCAAAATACAGTTGATGTTTTAACTTAAATAAGGTACATCTTTTAAATTAAATTACATTAAAGTGCATTTTTTTATACTTAAAATATTGACTTATTGTTGTTTGAGTAACAGAATTTGAAAGTAAAGATAGCGAAATCCCTAATTTAATTGCAGTATCTCGTCAACTACATTTAGGAAGCTTATAATAAATTATGCAAAATTTTGAGTTTATCTTTCACACTTTAATCATGACGTTTAGCATGCTAGCTAGCTACTTAAAATGAATGTAAAAATGAGCTGTCAACCTCTGTACCAAAGGGTTCGAAAATATCATGATATTTTGATATACAGTAGAAGACCGTTATAACGCACACCTTGGGACCAGAGCTTTTGCGTTATACAAGTTTTTGCGTTATATAGATCATTTCACAAATTTTGAAACTAATATTCAAAATGTATTTATATATTAGCACTTCAGAATGAGTTTTATCTGCAATGAGTATTAAAGCACTAATATTACAGTTAGTTATTCACAAATAAATACATTTCACAATCAAAATCCTGCACTTCTGCTAGCTTCATGGTTTGCATAACAGCTGCATTTTCAAGAGCCATCTGGTATTTTCTGTTTAATATGAGTACTAATTTTCAATTTAAAAATTTTGAAATAAGATGGAAAGATGAAAAACTTTCAAAATTTAATTTGCCTATCAATTTTTATTTTTACAAAGAAAAACAGAGGGATTTTTTAAACTTCAAAACCGATTGTTTACTTCTGAAAAGTAGTGCGGTTTATAGAGAATTGCGTTATACAGGTCGGCGTTATAACGGTCTTCTACTGTATATCCAATATTTTCAATAAGCACACACTAAAGTCCTCAAAATAGTAAATGCATCCTCAAACCACTCTTTATGTTCTTGTATTGTTATTAAAACAATATGTAGACTTAAAATTCGGTTTCTTTTATTATTTATATCTAATATTTCATTTTTATCAATTTTAATAGATATAATTTAGAATTAGCTTCTTTACTCATTTTTCTTCCGTTAGCTACTTTTACAAAGTAATGTGATTCAGTTATAAAAAATATGCATTAATCAGTGCAGGGACATATATAAGACATTTTCTTACTTTTTTTTTTGACCAACCTTTAATATTTACTTTGGCACTTTTAACCTGAATTAAAGTTGTTACATTGCTAATGATTTTAGGAATATAATATAATAAAGGAACATTATATTAATGATGCATTAATGCATCATAGGAATATATCACACAACTTTTTGGTTATTTTAAATAATAAATGAACAATATTATTGTGATTAATATAATTTTTATAATGAAAATATACCGTAGTTGAAAAAATAAATAAATCGAAAATATATTTTCAAAATAAACATCCTGATATATATCGGCATACCCTGCTCTGCACACAGCTGAATGAGAACAAACTGATTAAAACTCTGTGGTAATTGAGCAGGACTGCAAGTCCAAACCAGTAAGCACCAACTAATTAGGTGGCTCTGAAACAAATCTCCTGTAGTTGCTTCATTTTTTTTCGTTTCATTCAACTTCCCAAGAAGAAAAAAAGACTTACAACCCGCACCTGTAGCTTCTTTTTTTTGTTTATGTGGAATTAGTTATCTTATTAATGCTACCCTGCTTTCAAATCCCCTCACCCCCTTGAAAGAAGAAATAAAATCCTGGTTCAAATTCAGACAAGAAAGAAGAAAAAGCATTTCTTTTTCTTTTCGTTCCGTTTCCATATTAAACATATGCTCTCCAAAAGTTTGATTTTATGAAACCACGGGTATGACTTCATTAAAGAATAATCCTAACATGTTTTAATATAGTAATGATTCTGTTCTAGATTTGATTGTATAAAGCAGCTGATTTTATGATCCAGTGATTTTATTAGGGGCGGGCACTCTATATTTTTTCTTTTTTTTTTAAAGTTATTTTTTAACACATTTCAAATAAGTATTGTACACATGAAAAATAAAATTCTCAAACTTGAAAATAAGATTTATTTGGTTACACAATAGGTTAAAAAAATATACACATTTCTATTTCGGACTGAATGGAGTTATACTTTGATATATAACAAATACATTGATCAACATCATTATACAACATATTGGTTTTCCAACATTTACAGTAGACTATTGAAAGTCAGAGTCTCAAAAGTCTGAGGCTCTGCTCAATTCGATTTCAATTATTTTTAAAACTAACACTAAAAAAAAAAATATTTTAAAAAGAAATATACATGTGAAATTAGGTTGCATTCCAAGCCAAGGCAAGCACAACTTTCTTAGCTCTAGTCTAGCTTAATATTGGTTGGGGGGGGGGGGGGGGAAGGACATATATTAGAAAAACATAATTAGTCATAATATACAATTTATTTTTAAATTTTAGAAGATTATTTTGCTATAACAGAGAAGTAAATTTTTATTATAAAATTAAGTCTGATAAGAACATATATTTGGTTATTTACATACTAGAGCCCAGGGTTCCTGATCGATTGTGAGAATCACTTTTCAAAGGTCACTGGAAAAATGTTTCGATGCTGGGCCTTCTCGCAATAGTGTCATGTCTGCTAAGTTAAATAAAAAGATTTTCCAAAAAAAGTCTCTCAATTTTTAAAAATCTCACTCTAATTTCAACAGTTTGAATGATGGTGAGATTTTCTCACCCTCATCTTTTCCTCTAATGTCTCCTTTTCTTCCTGCTAGAGAGCCAATGTGCAGTTTAAGTATTTGAATTTAAAGAATGTTTACTTTAGGTACACCAACACATATTGAGGCATCTAAACTTTTATATTAAAAAAAGTGAAAATTACACTAAAAAAGCATATCAAAATTATCACAAGAAAATAATCACAAAATAATTTTTGATGTTAAATTCCTGAATTTTATACAATTAAGTTCTCATAACTTGCGACACCGTTTATGAAAACTAAGATCTGTGGCAGTTACATAGCTTTCAAGAACACTTTGAGACGGTATGGTAAAACAAATTAAAAGCCATAGTTTACACACTACACAACAACCGAAAAACAATACAAAAAAGGAAATACATAGATGAATCAAGATGATTTTTTTTGTTAGATTTCAAATTCTGTTATGCAATTTGACATTTTTCATCAAACAGTTTTAAAGTACACAATTATGTAAATGACACAAAAGGAAAGACATTTAATTACAGATCACAACAAACTCCAGATAAGACACATAACAGCATGGCGCTTGATTGTCACTATAGCTCATTGAAACCTCGACTATAGTCCATTTAGCGAGAGCTGATAGTGGACGTAAACAAAGCAACGTGACAATTGGCGTTACCGCTGTCTGCTTGGCGCTGGGATGATTGAAAACAGCGCCAATCAGATAAGCGAAATGTCCACGCTTTCAATGCGAACAGCATTGCCAATCGGGCGAGTAAGTCATGGAAGTAGTAACCCTCTTTGTTTACTTCCTCTATCAGCTCTCGCTGAATTGAGTATAGATGAAGTCCTCTTGTCAGAAGTTCAAGTTTTAATATTGAAAAAATTCAAGTATCAAGAACATTAAAGAAAAAAAAAACGTGCAATATTTTCAATTACAGTAGACCCTTGTTTTACGCAGGTTTATTTTACAGTGAAACCTGTGTAAGTTGACCACTTGTGGTGCAGTACTTTGGTGGTCAACTTAGACAGGTGGTCAACTTATAAAGGGGGTAATGATTTTTTTTTGGAATTCTTGCACCATGACACCTTTTGTAATTCTTGCAATTGACACCTACTCTTTCTGTTTAACTCACTTTCATTGTTTAGCATTACTTTGAAACAATAATTTAAGATGTTATTCAAATATTTTTAGAGATTTTTTTCCCAGAATGACGTATAATGTGTCGTGCAAATTTAAAATTTCAGTAAATTGATCAAAAAAAAAAAGCCTTATTGTTCATGAAAAGTTATTCATTTTATATTAATAGCTCCTAAAAATTTATAGCTAATCAAAAATTACAAATTTTTCGCTTAACAACAAAAGAAAAACAAGTTTGGAGAATAAAAGGGTTCTTAGTAGTTTTCCCATGTGGTTAAACTCAAAAGGAGGTTTAGTTATGCTGCTGTTTCATTTAGTTGGTAAAATGCTGGTCTGGCATCAGAAATATTCTTGGAAAGCTTAAAAAAATAATAATAATAATAAAAAATAATTTGCTGAATAAAATTAAAAAAAAAAAAAAAAAAAAAAACCAAGTGGTCAACTTACAAAGGGTTTTTTACAATACTCCAAACCAAACTTGGTGTTCATTAGTGGTCAAGATAGACAGGTGGTCAAGATACAGAGGTTTTCCTTCATTATATAAGATAGGACTCATTCCGTTCCTGACAAAAGCGGTCAACATAGACAGGTGGTCAACTTTACAGGTTTTACTGTATGTGGTTTTGATTGTATGCAGTTTGACACCTTTATTTTATTTTACGCGGATGTAGCAATGCAAACAGATAATATTTTCCTCTATTTCAAAATTGAAACTCCTAAAGATTGCAGATTACATGTAATCAACTGCATTTTGGCGTGCTAATCTTCGAGCTTGGGCCACTGGAGACATTTTATAAGATTGTTTCAGAACTCTTCCCAGAAGTAAAGTTATTTAACTCACACAGCTCAGAACTCACTGGACAAAGAGCTTTTAGGAGTGACAAAGGCAGCCAAAACCAACGAAGATACTGACATCAGTGACACAGAACCAAAAACGTTCACATTGAGCCATTCCTAGACAATAAAAATGATCTTTCTGATTTGTTAGTGAAGGAAGATTCTATCATGGAAATGACGCAAGTGATCATGGATGTGTTCATGCTCTGCAAAGAATTACAGAGAAAAATTCTCAATGACTGCCAAAAGACTATCATAGCCAGCTTTTCTTCATAAACAGAACACGAAATTAGTTTATGTTTTCTTTATGCATATTGTGCATAAAAATCGATATAAGAACACATTAAATTAACACATTTAAGAACACATTTTATTATACAATGAGTCATCACTAGAATGAAGTAGTTTTTTTATCTACGGAACTTAACCCCTATTTTAACACTAGTATTAGGTGTCTGCGCGGCATTTCCGTGGAACATAACCCCCGCGTTAAACGACGGTCTACTGTATCATTTTATGCTCCATTATTACAGTGAAGGTTTTATACATGATGCAAAAAATTAAGTATTGAAAAAAATATTTAACCACTATAGTAGAAGACCGTTATAACGCACACCTTGGGACCAGAGCTTTTGCGTTATACAGGATTTTGGCGTTATATAGGTCATTTCACAAATTTTGAAACTAATACAGTAAAACCTGTCTACAATGTGACTGTTAGGGCCTAAAAAAATATCGTAATAGACAGGTTATGGTTATAGACAGTTTGATTGTTCATGCTGACATTCTGCTGGGGCCAAAAAAAAAAAAATATTGTTATACACAGGTTTCACTGTATTCAATATATATATATATTAACACTTCAGAATTAGTTCTATCTGCAATGGGTATTAATACACTAAATATACAACTAATCGTTCACAAATAAATATGCTTTACAATTTAAAGTGAATTATCCTAACTTCAGCTAGCTTCATATTTACATAACAGCTGCATTTTCAAGACCCATCTGATATTTTCTCTTTACTGTGAACATTAATTTTCATTTAAAAGCTTTGAATTAAGCTGGAAAGATGAAAAACTGTTTCAAAATTTAATTTTCCTAACAATTTTTATGTTAGCAAGGCAAAACAAAAGGATTATTTAAACATAAAAATCTATTGTTTACTTCTGAAAAGTTGTGCCGTTTATAGAGAATTTGCGTTATATAGATCGGCGTTATAAAGGTATTCTACTGTATCACCCTAGGATTCATTTTAAACTTCAGAATTCAATAACATATTTAACCGACAGAATTTAGAAACTACTGCATAAGCCCAATTACACGTTTTAGTCTATTGAATCTAGATACATAATCTACAAGGACATGATCTACACATAATCTACAAGGGTCCAGCAAATATTCTAATCCCACGCTTAGCACTGTGACCAAAAAATCCTGAAAATTGCCTCCGAGCAACAGTAGGTGGTAGTCCTGGGATTAGATGCCTTAGAGTGGCTCTGGGGTGACGATATTGCTCAACCTATTGGACTGGGTGTGACTTGCACTGCATTTCTGGAATCTTAAAAATTGCTTTCGGCACCAGTAACAGACAAGAGTCCAGAAACAGAAAGTCTTAAGTTTGTATTGAAAAAAGAAGAAATGTAACAGGGTTCATACACTTTTGGTTAAAAAAAGTTCCCTGACTTTTCCAGGTTTTCCAGGTTGTTTTTTAGAAAATTCCAGGTTACTCGCTTCATTAAAAATTTAAGTTTAAATAGCAATATTTTCAAAATAATTAAAATTGTTTAAAGTAGCAATGCAGAAGAACTGAAACTTCTCCCCTTAGATTTAAAAAAAAAAAAAAAAAAACTTAGATTTTTTTCCTTTGTTTTCTCTGTCAAAATTTTAAGTTTTTTTTAAACATTTTGTTCAAAATTGTTCTAATTTGTTCACTATTTGTTGAAAACAGAGTACTTTCAACTTATTTTAGGGTTTTTTTGATGTCACGCGTAATATTATAGCGTTTTGCTGTAGTCCTGCAGCAACCTTTTAGCATCCGCTTTTGGTTTATAATACTTTTTATTTTCTTATAAGTAGGTTACACAAAACATATTGAGCAAAATGCAAAGCTAAATTTTAGTATAAATACGGTTAACTTGTTGCATCAATTGGCATACCATGTAAGGCATAGTAACAAAAATCAACATCCGCTGATCATAGGCCAATGCCAATAATCTTTTTTTTTTTTTTTTTTTTTTCACATATTAAAGGACGCTTACATTAAAATTTCAAATTTTCTTTTCCAGAAAGTATTAGTTAATTTTCAAAAATTCACAACTTTTTGCACATTTTAATGTTATTTTCAATGTTACTCATTGATATAAACATCCAATTCTGTTTCTGGAAGTTTAAGTCTATTTCCATTGTGCAAACGATCAAATATGGCGACAAAGTGAAAAATTTAAAATAATATGTAGATTTTTGGATTTGTAGTATAAAAGTAGTAATAAATAATTAATAATCCTTAAAAGGATACAATAAAAGCAAAATAATCAGTATTTAGCAAATAAGAGTCTAAATCAATTAAAACAAAAAAATGTTATAAAGATTAAATTTTTCCAGAAAATAATTACAAATTATCCGGAAAAAAGGCACAATTTGTGTTGTTTTCAATAGTTTGCATTGCAATTAACATCCAATGCCGTTTTCGGGAACTTAGGCACTTAAAAAGTCTTGTGTACTTCTATCTTGGGAATGACCAAATATGGCGGCTATGCCCAAAAATAAGAAATAACTTTTTTAATTTGTCGCATGAAGACAATTAAAAAATAATTAATCTTCATGAAACTACAATTCATTGAAAAGTTTTTATCACATTTGCGTCCGAGGCAGTGAGGATAAGATTAAGTTTTAAGAACAAAATTTTTTATTTCTCAAGAAAATTATTTTAAATAACAATAGAAAAACAATTTGAAGACCATTTTTTGTTATTTTCATCAGTTTTCAATTAAAGAAAACATCCAATTCTGCTTTGTTTTTAGAAACTTAGGCATTTTAGGATCGTATCTACATCCATCTTGTGAATGACCAAAGATGGCGACTGCGTTTCACACGTAGCTGAAATGATTTTCCGATCAAAAAAAAAAAAAACTATTTTCCCCGATCGATCTTCCCATCTACAGGTTGTGCTTCCGAAGCAGTAAATTGTCTTCTCTCCTTTTGAGTTTGTACATAATTGCTGTTCACCTGATTTTTTTTCCCTTGGGAACTACTGAGAGCCAAAAATGGCGGCTGCTGAAGATTTTTTGGGTCGCCACTTTTTTCATTGCTTTAAAAGTGTTACAATTTTTTTTAAATACATCGATAAAAATGAAGATTAGATCTCATAAAACCAAATTTTCTGGGGAAAAATTGGGAAAAGAAAAATTTTGGGGACACATTTGGAAAATTCCCTGACATTTTTGACTATGTCATTTTCCATGATAACTCCAAGTTTTCCCGGAGCGTACGAACCCTGAACCGAATAGAATGTAGTGGCAACCCATCTAAAACTTTAGGCAGTAGAAAGAAATGCGTTCCCCTCACTGACTCCATGCAAGAAAATCTTCGATCTTTTGGCGCATTTTTCGTTGTGAAAAAAAAAAAAAAAACGTTTTTTAAGTGCAAACGTCTGTTTAGATAAAAATTTACAATTTTTTTCGTGAAATCACAATAAAAACGAAGACTAGATCTCATGGTAGTTAATTCCTTGGGAAAAAAAATGGAAAAAAAATTTTTGGAGGACAAAATTTGAAAACTCCCTGACTTTTCCCTGACATTTTTGACAGTGTTATTTTCCCTGACAATTCCCGGTTTTCCCGGAGCGTACGAACCCTGTGTAAGGGGGTAAAACAGATGTTGCTGCGACCCATGAATATGGTGCAACCATCTAGTGTTTATCAGTGAATTGTATGAGCCAGTTGGCATTTACAAGGCAGTGGTGGAAGGTTATGAACTGCCACCACGAGGTCTGCTGGTGTTTCGTGTTCATTTGAATTTGATAAGGTTTTAGACCTAAAAATAAAGAAATTTTGCACATTTTGGGGAGAAAAGGGGAATTCTGTCCACCATATCTGTTACTGGGTATCATCAGGATTTTTGGTGTCTGTTACTGGGGGTTGGACCTTTTTTTTCGAAATGGAGCAAATAAACAGAATCAACTCATTCTGAGGATCCAGAAGCAGCCAAACATTAGATGAGTTGTCGTTGCATGGAAAGAAAAATAGTTTTAAAAAGTCTAAATACATTAAAAGGATCAGAAAATGGAGTTAACCTGAGGTGCAGTTACCCTACAAGGAACCATTATGTATGCAATATGAACCAATATGAAGCATCAACTTCATAAAAACAGGCAATCATATTGCAGGCATGACCGCATGGTCATGCCTGTAATACTCACAAATCATTATTTTTTTAAATACAAGAAAACTTTTTAGAAAGTTAGCACAGTGCAACCTCGTCCCTCTGAACAAACCGTGATGAAAGGCAATCGGATAAATGAAAATCCCGTTTAATAGTTCCTTATATTTGAATACAAATACAAAAGTGACGACCAGCAACAGGCTCTAGGTCCAGCTAGGCTGGTCCTAGTCAATTTACAATCCCCAGTGAAGATCAATGGCCCTCTTAAAACTATCTTCTCCCTTGCTCATTACCACCTCTTCCGGTAAGCTGTTCCAAGGCTCCACTACCCTGCTAAAATAATAATTTTTTCTAATATCCATGTTAGCCCGAGATTTAAATAGCTTAAAACAATGACCCCTTGTCCTGTTTTCAGTGCTAAACTTCAGCCCTGTAACATCTTTCATCCATCACAATTAAAAGCCAAAGTTTAAAATTCCAAGAATGGAGTGCAAATATATGCAGAAAAATGTCACACCCATGCAAATGGACTGAGCAACATGTACATTAGGACCCCAATTTAACGAATTTTGCAATTTAGCGAATTTTTATTCCCCCCCCCCCCGACTAAAATGAAAGCAAAACCTCCTATTTAATGAATAATAAACCCGAAATTAACAAATCATTTCAACAGCCAAAAAAATTTTTTTTTGTTGTCAATTTGAGTGAGGAAATAGTCAATTGTTTTCCAAATGACACATTCATAATGTCTGAAGCAGAAAAACACTTTTATTGGAATCTGAAATTTTTGATGGGCGAGGGGGGCAGCGAATGAATAGTGATTTTGATGCAGAAAGCGATAATGAAACTCCCATTAAAACGGTTACTTTTTCAAGTGCTTTACATGGCCTGGAAACAAACATATTTCCACAAACATATAAACACAATATTTCCTTCTTTTCATCAAGTCAAAAGAGAATTATTTCCAGTCAAGTATCAAAGAAATTGTCAAAATCTATTACTCAGTACTTTAAAATTTTGAATTAACTAGTGTGTAATAATTTGTGGAATGCTAAACACAAAAAGTGTATACTTTCTTCTTTCGGATATTTATGTGGAATTTCTTATTAGGGCTTATAGGTAAAGTATGTGCCATTTATTTTTCACACCCCGATATTACGAATAACCCCGATTTAACGTATAAAAGTTTCGGTTCCGATGAAGTCGTTAAATTGGGGTCCGACTAACAATTTCTTTTCCCTTTCCGGACCTAAAAAAAAAAAAAAAGTCTACAGTTATGTGTACTAGCTGATTAACATTTCCCGATCAAACCGTTTATAAAGAACAAAAAAAGTACCAATTACTGTAAAAATACTAAATATGAATAGTGAGTTTATACTAACTTAACGCCAGCCAATACCGTAAAACGTTTGGATGGCAAAACACAGAAAAATCTGGATTTAATCTGGAGCACTAAGAAAGAGGGTGTAAAAAGCATATTTTTTTTGTCAGGTCTACTCAAATTCTGAAATCTTGACATGGTTTTAAAATGTTTGATGTTTAATCTCATTTTGAAAATGCATTAAAATACATCGTGTGTTCTCCACTTAAATTAGTATTAACATGATTACAAAGAATAAATACGCAACAAGAAAGCATTTTTTGGTGTGCCAGATGCATTTTTCTGATGTAAAGTTGCTGGTTTAAACTAGGGTCGGTCATTTTGCCTGGCAAAAAAACTGGAAGTTTGTCTGGATTTCAAAAATGTACATAAGAAAAAATCATTTTGCTCACACTCCAATGGAGACTTAAAATTAAAACTGACAATTGAGACTCAATTAGATTTTTTCAATAACATTAATATGATGATTAAAATAATTTAAAATAATTCAAACATTTTACAACTTGCTTCTTGCAATGCAATGTTAAAAGAAAAAAAAAGTGTTCTGATACAAAGAATTAAATTGAATTTGAATGAGATCAAAACTATATCATTGAGCATTTTCAATAATAAAGTTATAGTTCAGTATGAGTGATACGATTTTTTATATTTGTTATACATTTTAATCACAGTTCTCACTAAATTACAATTATTCTGATAGCATAGGCAAACTGGCATTACTTGAGTTAAAAATTAACTAAAAGATAAGAATGCATCATCTAACAGTTATGACATGTTTAACAGCTGAAACCGAAGTCAGTTACTTGGCTGTTATTTACTCTCCTGTCTTCCGTATTCATAGCATTATTTAAAAAGCATTTTAGTAAAACAGTAAAAAATTAACATTTAGATTATTATTTCAGTGATGTTTTAAATATCTTAAAAAAGTTTTTTGATAAACAATAACTATAATCATATCTAAAAATATGTGCATTCATTTGCTTATGAGTTTATTAGAAAATTTTCTGTGATTAATTATGTAAAAAATCAAAGTTTTTTTTTAAAAAAAATGTTTTTTTTTTAAAGGTTTAACATGCTCTAAACATTTGAGTAATTTATAAAATGCTTATCCAATGCACAGTTTTGTCAAATATGTTATCCCAATTGCAAAAAGTATTACTTTAAAGCTGTATCTTTAATAGAAAAAAATCCTTAGGGATTCTAATGACATGAAAACACAAAAAACACATCATCGAGAAAAAGCAGTTTAAAGTTTTTCTTTTGCATAAGAACACATAGCGAGCATGACCTAAAACCACGCATAACTTTTTAAATATTTGAACTAAAGCAATGAAACTTTTCCCCTGTGTTCAGAATAGTTTTTAGCTTTGAAATAAGCAATAAAATTTTTTTTGATCGTTTCATCATTTTTGAGGTACTTAACCCCTTAAAAATAATCGAAAAGTTATGTACTATATTTTTATGATGTATTAATACATCATTAATATAAGAAAATATTTTTTTTTTTTTCTATTTTATATTCATAAAATTTTTAGTAATGTAACAATTTTAATTAATGTAAAATTGCCTGATTATATATTAAATGTTGGTCAGAAAAAAAATTCTCTTATGACTGTGCACCGACTAATGCATTTAAAAAATTTCTGAATCATAACTGTGTAAAAGTAGCTAGCAGAAGAAAATTAAAACAGCTAATGCTAAACTAACTCCATTAAAATTGATAAAAATGCAAAATGAAATATCCAACATAAATAATGAAAGAAACCTTAATTTTAAGTCTACATATTGGTGTAATAATATAAGAAAATGAAGAGTGATTTGAGGATACATTTACTACTTTGAAGGCTAGTTTGTGCTGATTGAAAATATAGGATGTATAACAAAATATCCGATATATATCAAAATATCGCACATTTTCAAAAATATGATATTTTCAGACCCTGCTCACAATGAAGTCAACAAAAACACTGTGACATTCGATATTGATCGTTCATGACTCTGAGTTTTCAGTAGTCTCCGATTCTGCATCTTCCTCCTCCTCCTCAGTTGCATCCGATTCGCCATCGGGTTCTCCACTCGATCCTTCTCTCGCCCCACGACTTTGCCCCACATCTTCTTTCGTGACCTAAGGACAAGTAGAGGAATGAATGAATGGCGATTAAAGGGAAGGGATTCAACTTCAGCTTTAATTCGTTAAAAAACATTGAAAGCAGCTATTTTCCTAGAAATACTTTTCAAAATTGTTGTAGCTCCAAGGCTGAATACCGTAATGCAGTCATTTGACCAGAACTGTTCTGTTTGAGATAATTTACAACATCATAAATTTTATCTTCACTTTAAAATGTAATCAAATACTGTCACATACTGTATCAAACATGCATCATTTTTAATTATGTATGCAATGCAATTCAATCAAATTTTAAAACAAAAAGCATATATTTTAATGTATTACCTGTGCATTAAATATACCGCATCATAGAGCCGCTACATATATAGGCCAGCGTATCAGCTCAAGTTTAGCTATTTTGGATTGGGTTTTTCATTGTTAAGAAGCTAGGGTTACCAGGACAAAGTTTCGAGTTTTGCCATTTTTTTAAATTTAGCAAACAATTCATGCGTTGCTAATAATTGCTCGAAGTGAAAAATCCCCAAAACTTGATAACTTGCCAGAAAAGACAAGCACTCAAATAGGAGCTACAATCCAAAATGGCTGATGTTAAGCTGATGCGTCGGCTCCTATATCGTCACCTCAGAGCAACACTAAAATACATGAAATGCATCGCCAGCTTAGTCATTACAGTCAAGGACTGTAGTTTCGTGCTTATTAGCACTCATCAGCCCAGCATAGGAAGTGAATGAGTTGGAGGTGGAAACCCTCTTAAGGAAGCCAAGCGTGCCAAACAAACTAGTAGCTAATATAGAATTAGCACAGACCAGACGAGTAACCGAAGCAATGGTTCGGTTCAACTCGAAGATTGAAGGCAAGGCAGGTTTTTTAGTTTAGGAGGTGTATTTCATGTATTTCTGCCTTATCCCTGGTTATAGGGCGGTAACTTACAAAAAAACACCAAGATATCTAATCCCAGAAGTAACACTAAGATATACCTACGGTTACTCTGAGGCGACGATATATAGGGGTCTTACCGCACCCGGGCAACAAAAGTTACACAATTCAAAAAAACAGCATTGGAGAAAAATCAAGGTTTTACACAATAATGTTTTAAAGTGATTCAGTCTCTCATATTACAAGGCACCTACAGAATTATGATCTGGTTAGTTTTTGTTGTCTAAAGTAATAATGCTTACTTGATATCAAAAAATTTCTTTTAAATTATAAAATTTTAATGATGATATACTATTGCTAGTATCGTTTTTACGCCACCATACGACAATTATGTACGCTAACTTTGCGCAATTTTTGTGGCAAGTAAAAGCATTAAATTTAGATTTCAAATCAATAGGTTCTGGTGGGGTAAAGTGGTCATATATCAAATAAAAGGCGATATCCATTGAAATAAAAGGGACGAGGATAAAATTTTTATTTCAGATCGAAAAAAGTTGGAATTAAGTTTTGAATAAAAAATTTTAGCTTCGGCAATACTTTATTGAGTGAAAAAAGCTGTTTTGTTTGCTTCTGAAACATTTCAAAATCTGAGCACCTCTTTAAATTTCTCAGAGAAATTTTGTCCATTTATTTCCATCAGATTGGCCCTGTAAGAAGCTTCCCATTTTACCTGCATTAACATTTGAGCTGGATTCATTTTATATATTTTTTAGAATAACTTAAGTGAGACGGGCAAAGTGGTCATAGGTTAGGCTTAACATACATCCTTCTGCGTAAATATCTTTGTTAATGAATGTCATCAGAAAACGCGACCTAGTTAAGAACACTTTTGATCAACTCTCCTTTAGAACATTTTTTTTTTAAATTGGTCCATCTGTTTAAGGTGCTAGAGTGCCACAGACACGTGAAACTTATAAACCCCTTCCTTTGTGTGTCGGTGGGAGGGGGGGGGGTAAAAATTTACAAAATTATTGCAGAAATGGAACAAAGGAAACAATGAAGTAACCAAAGTTGAAAAAGAAGAGACCTCTAAAAAACTCAAAAATTGCAAACTATTGCAAAGACCTGTTTCGAGATTACAAGGAATCCCTTTTTAAATTTTTCAATCAAGAAGATCATAGAGGAAAGAACATCCAACAAAAGTCATAAGTGTTATGCAAAAGTTGCAGCAGACTTTTACCAAATTTTAGGGAAATTGTAGGTGAACATTCGGCAAAATCTTAGGGGTCATTTCAGATTTTGTTCGACTACAAATAGGTAGCCTGACTATGGTTAAGCGAAACAATTGACTGACCAAACCGAAAATACATTTGTCCCTTATAGTGATTTCTACAATCAAGGGTTGCGTTCGACGAAACTCACCGGTCGAACGGTAAGTAACTGGTTACTAACCGGTATAAGTGGTAACCGTAACTGGTTACCACAGCGGTTACCATTCTAAGCAGTTGATTGGTTGATTGGAGCACGTGATCATTAGCTGTCACATGATTAACTAACCGGTCGTGCTCGTCAAACGTAAGCAAGGCCTTACATTCGGCTGCCGAAAAGTCAACTCTTTTTTGATGAAAAGAGAAGTTCAGGTTGCATTTAAAGTCCAGTTAATAGTTCAACATGCATTATAAAAGATTTAAAAAATTTATTTGGAGCAAATTTTTAAAAATTTACTACTTTTAGTTTAAACTTTACACTGTTCAGCCGAAAAAATACCAAAAGAGGAAGATATTTCCTTCGCAACAGTTCTATATTTAAGTTTAAAATAGCAATCATTTTCTGTTACAAGTATTGTTTCAAAAAGTTTCTCAATTAAATATGAATTTAAATAAACTGAGGTGATTCAGCATTGTATCTCATAAATTTCTATCTTTACATACATTTACTAAAATTAGCAGATACAAACCAAATTTCTCTATTAGAAAATTTAATTCCTGTAGTCATTGTAATAGGAAAAATATAATTTTATATTTAGATAAATCTGCTGACAATATTGGTGCAGTACCACGAAAAGCTTTCTTTCAAAATTTGGAGACGCAATTTTTAACAATTAAAGACCATGAGCACTTTTTTTTTTACATTGCAACTGTTTTTGATACCAGATTCAAATTGCTTTCCAACAAAACTCAAGCGAAGGACACAACAATAAAGTACAGTAGACCCTATTTTATGCGGATTTTTTTACGTGGTTTCGATTATACGCGGTTTCAGATTTGACACCTTTATTTTATTTTACGCGGATGAGTTTGAGCAATGTAAACAGATAAGATTTTTCTCTCTTTCGAAATCCAAACTCCTAAAGATTGCAGATCACATGTAACAAACTCTATTTTGACGAGCTTATAACCGAACTTGAGTCCCTGGAGACATTTTATGGGATGGGTTCCAGAGCTCTTGCTAGAAGTAAAGATATTAAACTCACAGTTCACAACTCCCTGGAAAAAGAGCTTTTAGGAGTGACCAGAGGCCAAAACCAACAAGGATACCGATGTCGGTGACACACAACCAAACATGTTCCCATTGAAAATTTTGAGCCATTCCTAGACAATTGAAATGATCTTTCTGATTAGTTAGTGAAGGAATATTCTATCATGGAAATGACGCAAGTCGTCATGGATGCATTAATGCTCTTCTAAGAATTAAAGAGAAAAATTCTTAATGACTTTCAAAAGACTATCAGAGCCAGCTCCTCTTTATAAACAGGACACAAAATTAATTAATGTTTTTTTATACATGTTGTGCATAAAGGTCGATATACATTAAACTTATTATACAATTAGTCATCGCTAAAATGAAGTATTTTGTTATCTACGGAACCAAACCCCTATTTTAACACTAGTATTAGGTCTCAATTTACGCGGATTCGATTTACGCGGCATTTCGTAGAACGTAACCCCCGCGTAAAACGAGGGTCTAATAAATACAAAATTATTTCTAGGAACATTTTATCGAATTTGCAAGCCAAACTTAAAGTGAAGCATCAACAGAAACCTCTGCTCATTTAGTAATCGAAAGTTACTTTTTCTAGAGTCCTTATTAAAAAGAACAAAACATTCTTTAAATAAATAAAAACCTTTGCTAATAATAAAGCAGAAAGTCTCTCTGTCGGGCTCTCTGTGATGCGCATAGCGCCTAGATGTTTGGCCGATTTTCATGAAATTTGGCACAAAGTTAGTTTGTAGCATGGGGGGGGGGGGGGGGGTGCACCTCAAAGCGATTCTTCGAAAATTCGATGTGGTTCTTTTTCTATTCCAATTTTAAGAACAAAACTATCATAAGATGGATGAGTAAATTACGAAATTATCATAACGTGGAACTGTAACATGGGTACAAGCCAACTGGCGAGAAAATTCACCATACATTATTTGTAAATATACAGGCGAACCAAAAGACCTTTTAATTTTTCTATTACGGGCAAAGCCGTGCGGGTACCATTAGTGATAAATAATGAGAAAAAAAATCCCTAAGCTATTCCAGTCGCCAGAAAGTACCTTTCAGAACCAGACTATGTGTATAAAATGTAGTGAACACTTACTCTCAAAATCTGGTAACTTTTGATGGAGAGAGAAAAAAAGAGAGGAAAAGACCTATCTGCTAAAAATACCCAGCAATTTTTCCCCTGCAGCATAAAATGTGTTTGTACAGAAAAAACTTTGCTCTATGAGCTACACAACTGTAAACATCAGTTAGAATATTTTTGAAAATACCATTTAGGAAACCATAATTTTAAAGATTATTTTTGTAGCCTAAATTGTCATATTTAATAAGAAATATTAAAAGATTTTAAAAACAGCTATTTATATCACAGTGTTACATTTTTTATATGTATTTTATTCCGAGAGATAAAAAACTAACCTTTGCCTCCTGTATGATTCATGATTGTATCTTATGTACTTAAATTCTTTATGAATTACAATCCTTTTCAACACATAAAATCAGTACAATCGACTCCCGCTACAACGTGATTCAACTTATGCGAAATGGCTATAATGCAAATTTTTCACGGGTAATGAATTTTAGAGCTAAGGCGAATTTTTCGCCCACAATAAATTTTGATTTTGTGAGTGTTATTACATCCCTTTAAGCATCATTGACAGCGAAAGTTCCCACATCAAATTAGTCTACGCATCACGTTGTTAGTGCATCAAATAACCACTCAGCATCTTTCATTTATTTACAGTACAACCTCAATATCTCGAATCTCTCGGGACGGGAAATTTTTTCGAGATATCGAGTTTTTGAGTTATCAAGGTTTTTAAAAAATTACGCTAGTAACTCTCACATTTACACACACGTACGCTATATGCATTTATATATGTACTATGGGACCACTTCGAATTACGATCAATAAAGTAGTCTTCAATATTTACTGGATTTGAAATTTTCTAATTGTTGAAAGTGCGCAGGATGAGATTTTGAAATGAGCAACAATTTCAACCTGTTTTTTTCACCTAAAAATTTAAAAATTCTAATTTTATCTTGAACCAGTATCCTCATATTCAAAAAGTTCTCAGCAGCCATTTTGTAGGTGTTAAAAAAACTGAATGATGAAAATGAGGAACGCATTTTCCTTTTTCGCTTAAACACTGACGGATGAAAAATCGAACCCCTTTCCTCAAAGCGGACAACAAGTTCGAGAGAAATGCACAAAGACTCTAAACTCTGGGGAAAACACAGCATGCCCTTCATACCAACACTCCCCTATTATCTTGTCCCAATCCCCTATTCACAAAATTTCCAAGAAAAGGGATGAAAAACGCTAAGCAATTGTCTCTGAACTGGTTTTACTACAAAAATTGCCAAAGCAAAACGACAATTGAAACTTGATTCTGTGCAAAAATTTCGACATATCAAGGGTTTCGAAAAATAAACTTCGAGATAACTATGGAAAATACATAGGGTTTTTTTAAAAAAAATGCTGCAGAAAATTTTTGTTTTGAGACATCAAAGGTTTCGAGATAAGGAGGTTCGAGATATCAAGGTTTGACTGTATTTTTTTCATTCTAAATATGAAAGTTGATAAATATAATGGCACCTTAGTGGCACCTTCATCCAAAGGGTTTGTGAAAATGGGAAGAAAAAGAAAGTTTGACTAAAAAAAACAAGGCTGAGATTCTCTATATGCTTTTAACAAACATCGACGGTAGCGCGATAATAAATATGAGTGAATCTTCCATATGTACAATTAAAAGTCGAAACAAAAAGATATCCGTAAAAGTTTAGAACTTAGTTTCCATATTGAAGCTTGCAGAGCAGTCTATCAATGTAAATATTTTGAAAATGGAAGCTGCTCTTGTATTGGGGATTAAAGAGATCAGGAAGAGGATCTGTTGCCATAAATTGAAACGTTATAAAAGAAAAGGCGAAGCAACCGTATTTAAAAATGTATTCAATAAGAATAACAATCTGATCATGGAGCATAAATCATCATTATCTTCATTTTTTAACTCATAAGTATTGTTACTGTATGTACCGTACAGTACTATTATAGTGCAGCATTTATCATTACTACATACTGTACATACCGTGTTGTTTTATTCTATGTTTTTTCCTCCCATCGATCATTCATTTTGGGTATCTTAAAGTATTTCATGTTGAATAAAAATTTTTTATTTTTTAAATACAAGAAAAGTTCAGTTCTTTAAGTAAGAAACTGTAGTGTATTGTCGAGGAATGCTTTAAAGAAGTATGAGGGATGTTTATAAGTGTCTGAACGAATTTGGTATGCTTCTAAAAAAATTGTATGCATATATTTTTTCCACAACGCAAAATTCAGGGTTCATACTCTATTTGGATGAAAAAATTCCATGACTTTTCAAAGACTTTTTCATGACTTCATAAAAAATTTCATGACCTTGTTATATGAAGAGAATAGTACAATTTATTATCAAGCCAGCCATTTTTTTTGGAAATGAGCATCAGCAAAACTTTTACGTGAATGTCACTTCCTCATTGAAGCACTTACTTGTGATTGAAAAAATATCAGTGTTCACCAAAAAACCTAAGCTATTCTTATTTGTCTTCATCACATAAATTTAAGTAAAAATACAGTGAATGGAATACAATGATGTTTAATGTCCAACATTTTTTTTTTTTTTTTGTAAACAGGCAGAATGATAATGAATGGGACAAAGATTGAATGACTCATTAATAAGTTTCAATAAATTTGCTTCAAAAGTTTCCTTTTAGTATCAACAATGCATTTAATCATCCACATAACTTAACAGTATTTTGGTTCTTTAAAGTAAAGCCACATTCTGTAGTAAATTAATGTTTCTAAGCCAGATATTTACTTTTTTTTAAAAAAATTCAGTAGTGAATAAATCTTCTGATTTAAATGTACTTTTATTTGCACATTAATTAATAGCTATTAATGTTTCTAAGCCAGATATTAAAAAAAAAAAAAAAATTCAGTAGTGAATAAATCTTTCGATTTAAATGTACTTTTATCTGCACATATTCAAATGCATACTAATTAATAGGTTTAAAAATTGTAGAACGGCGTTTTGATTCCTGACATTGAGTTTTGCGTGCGTGCGGTATGTTGGGCACTATTGTTTTAGAGTATTAGAATTCCTCTATTTCTGTATGCTATCGCCTGACTAAAGATCTTTATTTTCTAAAACCTTCAACAAATTAAAATAAACTCTGATACATTTAATAATCAAGTTTTTATGAGGGATGGAAACGAACTCGGATGCAATCGAATTGCATTTCTGAGTGGGCCTGGCAAAAATCAAGAATTTCCAAGTTCGCTACTACAGAATAAAAAATGTAAGAAGTGTTGAAAATAATGGTAAATTCAAAATGAGTGATGTGCAAGCAATAAAATTACATTGCAAAACAAGACGAGTGGCTGCAACAGAAGTGGATGCAATGAGATTTTAAAATTCAGATTTGTTTTTGGGATCGTTCTATTTTCCAGTTTTAATAGCTTTTATGTGTAATACTGTTAAATCACTCAAGATTTTTAATGCTCTTTTAGATAGTTACTTTTTCTTAGCTAAGGACATTTTTCCATAACCTTAAATAAATTTCCATGACTTTGAATGAAAATTTAAATTTTCCATGACTTTTCCAGGTTTGAAATTTGCTTATTTTTTTTCCATGACTTTCCGGGATTTCCATGACCCGTACGAACCCTGGAAATTTAGACTTAGCGAGGAGTCTTGGAACGCATTCCTCGCGTAAGTCGGGACTCGACTGTACAGTAAAACATGTCTATAACGATATGGTAGCAACCTAAAAAAATATTGTTATAGTCAGGTTATCGTTATAGACAGTTTGATTATAGATGCGGACACTTTGCTGGGAGTGAGGAAAATATCTTTATAGACAGGTTTATTGTTATAAACAGTATTGTTATATACAGGTTTCACTATATCAACCTTATTAATATCTCGGAAAAAATATTTTGTTTTTCAGCTTTAGCCAAAATCTTAAATTTATAGGGTACAGTCATTTTTAGCTCTCCCTCGTGAGTAAATACCCTTAAAAGTGGCAATGCAGAATGTTATGAAAATATTTCCTTTAAATTGTCCATTAAACATGATAAGCATACATAAGCATGAAACAAGTTCACACGAGGTCATGTATTTAAAAGCAGAATAGGAATGCAAATGGCAAAAATTAATAAATAAATAGAATAATAATAAATAAATAAAGAAATGAATATGATGATATCATAGCATGCAGCTGTTTCTTACATTAACTTACTGCTTAAGAAAAGTACAGTTTTATTTCTTAATAAAGGTATATGTTATGAACATCTTTAAACATCGGAGCAAACCTTTGATTGTCTCTCAATCAACAAGAGCTGTTTGGAAACCCGCATCATGATTTCTTCCAGTTCTTTCTCGTATTCTCGTTGCCTGTGGGTCTGTGTGGCCCTGAAAAGAAATGACAGTCAAGCACTGCAGTGAAAATGTTTGAGCCATTTTAATGTAGTTTTATTGAATGTAAAAATTTTCAATTTTACATTCAATAGAAATATTGCAAAAAAAAAACCCACCCTCAACATATGCGTTCAAATTGGATGTCCCTTAGCAGATCAGAGTTATATTTTTAGTTAGTTCCCAGTGATCAGTACTCTTAAAAGCGGCCACCTTGAAAAATGACTTTTTCAGGGTGGATTGATTTATTTTACGAATGTAAAAACTAAAAAATACAAATAAACTTTTCTGAGCTTTGAAGTTTAGGAAGGGATTTCTTACATTGAGCAGGTATAGGACCCAAAATCTACAAATTTGTGGGCATGAAAAAATGTTTTGAAAGACGTATAAGCTTTTTCTTTTTTGTGAGAGGAACCTTGGAGCCGGTAAAAATTTAGGAGGTACAGAAGAAAATCGGGGATGTTTTACCGCAATTTAGGGTAATAAAAGTTTTAGAATGAAAGAAGATGAAATTAAAAGGGTTCAAATCAGATCGGACACATGGCAATTTTCATACTCAACTATGAAAAGGATTTTGAGATAGAATCTGTAGGGATTTTTCTGAAATTCTAATCACTGAAAAATCCCTTTCTTGGGGGAATTTGTTGTTTTGATGACAATTCAGGAGATATTTACTTTGATAGAGAGTTTGGGAGAAGGCATCGAAATTTGGGTTTTTTCGGAAAGAACCAGGAGAGTAGGTAGCGATGCAACATTTATAATTCCCAGTTTAATGTCTGAAACACTTTTTCTTTGGTATTTTTTCATAATAAACAAGAAATAAATATTCCCAGAATGATATTTTGATACAGACTTTCATAAATTCCCACTATGGGCAACATTGATTACAGTGAAACTTCTAGAAAGCAATCATTTTTATAAATGAATCCATAGAAAACTGGCTGTGGAAAAAAGGTTGCTTATCGGAGGGGTGATATTAGAATTGGTTAAATGGTAAGCAATAAAATATTGCATGGTACACATGCTGCAGGGTTACGAGCACAGATGATACCTTTTTTCCAATGCAAAAGATACAAGCCTTAAATGAAGGGAATCCCAGAAAAGTCATTTGCCATAAATAAATACAGGTTATAGGGCCAGAACATGAAATTTACCAAAATGAATCGAAGATGTTAGAAGTAGAGATGCACCGAACATCACATTTTGCAAAACACCAAATTTTCGGTTAAAATTCAAACCAAATGAGGGATAGTTGGCTCAAAATTTTTTAACAGTAATATTTGAACTTCACACCAATTCATACTGGGAAATATTAATCTATTTTGTAAAAATGTTGATGCATTTCCATATATCATTGTAAATTTATCCACATTATGTACAGTGCAGAACCTTTTATCCGGGAACCAAAAAACCGGAAAACCAGAAAACCGGCAACCCTTTGCCGATTTTCCCGCCATTTTTAAAAAATGCGCATTTTCGGCAATTTTTGAAAAACTAAGCATTTTTTTTGAAATACCTAATAGAATATGAGGGGTTTTTTAATAAGTACCATATTACTCATCTATAATTCAGGAAAATCTTTACAAATACGAACCTCAGAGGGTTATCCTCAACGCGGAGCAACGTTTCCGAAATATTTTCTTGAATTAAAAAGTACACTCGAAAGTCTAAAATTTTCGTGTTTTATTCCAACTGAATACTAAAGAAATGAATATTGTCATATTCTAATGCAATATTCTATTGAATAGTCTCTAATTAAAGCCGTTTGGAGCGTAAGTGATGTTGGAAAAGTGCAGGAAACACCGAAAACCAGATTTGCGAATTTTTTTGGATAGTTGATAGTGGAATCCAGAAATCGTTAAATGCAAGATTCATAAATCAAATTTCTATTGATATTTAACGCAAAAGCAATAGTTATCAAAATCTACCGTAATCGCAAACACCAAACCGTTACAAGAAATTAAAATAAAAAAAAAACGTGTTAAAGAGAACAAATTCTTTCAAACACTATAGTAGAAAAATCGTACATTTATGTTCAAAACAGACATGTGTCCCAAACACGATGAAAAATACTGAAACTGCATGGCTGTGTGAACTAACACAACAGTTAGTATATCTTACTACAGCTGAAAGCTCTCCCATGTATTTTTATATCTACATAACAGATTATTTTAATTGGATGCATGAAATTAACTGGATTGTGTTGAATTTAACTTCCAATTCTCCTTCTTTTTTTTCAGCCTATAGTATCTTGTTCTCTCAAAAAGTACTGAATTCAGTAAAAATACTGAAAAATCACATGTCTGCCAAAAACTTGTTGCTTGCCCTTCCCTTCATTTTCTTTTGTTTTGAAACATGGAAAAATACGTTCCCCCCCCCTTTCAAAATGAATATGAGGGTCTCAGATCTTATGGATAACTTTCAATTATAAACATTTCTGAACTGTCTTCTTCTAATTTCAATATGTATTACTATTTATTATAGTAATTTAAGTGTCATAAACAAACGGCCAATAGCGCTTTTTAGCGATCCAGAAAACCGGGAAATTCAGATAACCGGGACAGCGATGGTCCCGAACTTCCCGGATAATTGGTTCTCTACTGTACAATTGTTACTTTAAAATAAATCATTCTAAAAGAAAAGACAAATTAATATGATAAATGGATGATTTGGTTTATGTTTATTTGCAACTCTGCACAACTACTTTCTTGATATGTGATTTGACAACTTAAAACTGATTTGGTAACACGTTATGTCATAAATAAATACAAATACAAAAGTGACGACCAGCAACAGGCTCTGGGCCCAGCTAGGATGGTCAATTTACAATCCCCAGTGAAGATCAATGGCCCTCTTAAAACTGTCTACTCCTTTGCTCATGACCACCTCTTCCGGTAAACTGTTCCAAGGTTCCACTACCCTGCTAAAATAATAATTTTTCCTAATATTCATGTTAGCCTGAAATTTAAATAGCTTAAAACAATGACCTCTTGTCCTGTTTTCAGTGCTAAACTTCAGCCCCCGTAACATCTTTCCTTTTAATAAATTTAAATAACTGAATCATGTCCCCTCGGTCTCTTCTTTGCTCAAGACTGTACATTTTTAGCCTTCTAAGCCTGGAATCATAATCTAAGTGGGAAAGTCCACTTATTAGCCTTGTAGCCCGCCTTTGAACCCTTTCCAATACATTAATTAAAGAATTTTACATTCATCTTACATCTCAAAAATTGACACCAACAAGACACAAGCTATAGTACAGCTTAAGGACTTTGTTTTTTCCAGGGATGACGTTTTACTTCATTTGAAAAAAAATAAACAGACTAAGGCTCCGGGGCCAGATAATATTTATCCGAAAATTTTAGCTGAATGTGCAGAGGAATTAGCAGATGTAATTGTAAATATTTTCAATGCTTCTTATAACTTGGGGACAGTGCCAGAGGATTGGAAGCTGGCTGACATTACACCGCTCTTCAAGAAAGGGTCTAAAGGGAGTGTGGGAAATTATAGACCTGTGAGTCTAACTTCGGTGGTTTGCAAACTTTTTGAAACATTGATAAAAATTAAGATAATAAATTTTTTAGAGACTAATAATCTATTGACTATTTTTTAGTGTGGTTTCAGGAAAGGTGAATCTTGTGCAACTAATTTATTACATTTCTATGACAAAGTTACCATCGCTTTAGACAATAAGAAGCCTGTAGATGTTGTTTTCATTGATTTTCAAAAAGCTTTCGATAAGGTACCGCGTGTTGCTCTACTTAGCAAATTAGCTGATACAGGAATAGGAGGGAAATTTTTCATTTGAGTAAAAAACTGGCTGACCGGAAGAAATGAAAGGGTAGTTGTAAGGGGAAATTATTCTAAAATGGAGTGAGGTTTTAAGCAGGGTTCCTCAGTGATCAGTGTTAGGGACTGTTTTGTTCATTGTCTTTATGAACGATATTCACAAAAATATTTCTGGGAACATGAACTGTTTTGCTGATGATGTCAAAGTTATGGGGAGTGTAGAAAATGAAGAACAAGCAAATCAGCTGCAAGAGGATCTAGATCATATTACGGAGTGGGCTGATAAATGGGGTATGGCTGTAAATGTTGGGAAATGTCAAGTGCTACATTTAGGGCATGGAAATAAGTGTACAAGTTATGATTTGCAAGGTTCAGTCATTAGTCAGGCAGAAAACGTTACTGATCTGGGCGTCTTAATAAGTCAGGATTTAAAGTTTAGTCAACAGTGCAGCATAGCTAGTAACAAAGCCAATAAGATGCTTGGGTTTATCAATAGATCTATTTTAAACAAGTCTAAAGAAGGTCTTCTGCCCTTATATAGAAGTTTGGTAAGACCTCATTTGGAGTATGCTGTTCAGTTTTGGTCTCCTTATCTTAAGAAAGATATTAATGTATTGGAAAGGGTTTAAAGGCGGGCTACAAGGCTAATAAATGGACTTTCTCATTTAGACTACGATTCCAGGCTTCGAAGGCTAAAAATATACAGTCTTGAGCAAAGAAGAGACCGAGGGGACATGATTCAGTTATTTAAATTTATTAAAATGAAAGATGTTACGGGGGCTGAAGTTTAGCACTGAAAACAGGACAAGGGATCACCGTTTTAAGCTATTTAAATCTCAGGCTAACATGAATGTTAGGAAAAATTATTTTAGCAGGGTAGTGGAACCTTGGAACAGCTTACCAGAAGAGGTGGTAATGAGCAAGGGAGGAGATAGTTTTAAGAGAGCCATTGATCTTCACTGGGGATTGTAACTTGACCATCCTAGCTGGGCCGAGAGCCTGTTGCTGGTCGTCACTTTTGTATTTGGTAGTTTACCATTTTCAGCTTAATTTGCAATACAGTAATTTTGCCCTTTCAAGTACTTTTTTCTCTAATAATAACCACAATTTAGTGTTTCATTTAATTTTAATAAATTAGTTAAAAATGAAAGTTTTATTTAACTTAATAAATTTAATAATTAAGTGCAAATAATTTAGTTGCAAACATATTATTCTTAAATTTAAAATGGACCAGTGATGTTGTCTGTGAACTAGTACATATTCATGTTGACTGGTCCAAAGGACCAGAACAAATTTTTACCGATTTCTAACGCTGGTAAGGCTAATGTAATGTGTCATAAGATTTAAACAAAAATAAAAAACTAAAATTTAAATTTAACATCTTAATAAGTGTTTTCTTTTATCTTAAAATTACCTTAAATGTAACAAACGTAGTAAGTTTGAATTAATTTTGGGCTGTGTATATTGTAACTTTCATTCAAAGTCAAAAAAAATATATACTTGTTTAAACCAATTATCAAACATTTAAAAAATTTTTCTATTCAGTTGCTGAATATTGAAGTACTCGGTTTGCCTGCAGAATAGACAATCGAACATTCGGTACATTTCTTGTAAGAAGTCATATGAACCAAACCGAAGGATAAACATGTCTGAAAACCTTGAAAAGAAAACAAAATCCTATTTCAATGATTGAAAAGAAAACTTACATGCATGAAACTTTCAAAAAATGATGCAAGGAAAATAAAAAAAATACACAAGACTGAAACATAAACATACTCCACATTTTCAAACATTACAATTCAACTTTGATCCCACACATCTTCCCAATCAGATCAATTGACAGCGAGTCACCTGAAATTCTTCACTTTGTCTTCAATCTCCCTCTGAGAATCGAAGACGGGCAGCAGACTCTTGAGACGTGGCAGAATCGATCTCAAGGCCTCCTTCCTCTTCCGCACCAAGTCCTCTTCCGAATCGCCCAGAGCCTCTTCTCTCCTTTTTCGTGCCAGTATCTCTTCCCTGGAGAAAAAACTCAAAGGTCACTTCAGTGAATGGTCGGTAGGAACAGAAAAAGTGGATTGTTTTCGACACATTGAGTAATACTTCAGAAAAAGATAAGAATAAATACTCGACAGGAGATTCAAAGGCCAGATTGGACCCAATGGGTTTTTTTGAAAAAACCCATTTAAAAAAAATCCATTATTTAGCCCACTTTTGGGTTTTTTAAATTTTCTGAGAAGTTTCAAAAAAAAATTAATTTAAATACTTTCACAATTCAAACTTCTTTTTTATTTGTTCTTCACCACAGACAATGAACATAAAAAATTTTGAACCTTAATAGTATTTCTTAACTCTTAATGTCATTAAAAAAATACTTCAAAAATTTGAAATAAATATATTTAACTTTTTTCTTTAACTGGTCAATAAATAACTCAAATTATCTTGACTAAGTCCTGTCACGTCTGATTTTCTCAATATTTGTAGATTGTACAGGGGAAACTACTCTAGCTAAAAGGCTTTCATGTGAATTATTTTCTGCAAACCAACACAAATCTTGTCACAAATCTCGAGTAAACAAGGTATATTTTTTTAGAAATTAACAGGTTTTACAAACGGTTGGACAGAAAACAGAATAATGTACAGTATTTTCATTATCTTACGAAATGTTTAACATTTCTTACTCTGTACATGGAAATAGAAAAACAGGCAACATAAAATTCAAAAAATGTCTTGATTAAGCTGGAATTCAGTAAAAAGGGATTTAAACTACTTGAGGTTCTACAGTAGTTTTACATAACAAAATGAAATACAATAAAGTAAAATGCAAAAAAAAAAAAAATGTAGTAATTAAAAACGAACAAAAGATTTTATCACTCGAAAAGTAACTTTGCCTTAACTGTTGGTAATCGGAAACAAAAAAATCTGAAACTTCATCATTCTTGGATTTATCATCTTTTATACTTTTCTTCAGAAAACGCTGAATTTTCCAGCTTTTTTCACCCCCAGACAATTTTTGTGCTTTGTCCATATACTTACGCTATAATATGCTACAAGTACTCCACATTTTCCCTAAAAAAAAGACAAAAAAAGAAACAAATTTCTTTTTAAAAAACCCAGCTTTAGTTGGTTTTTTTTTGGGTTTTAGTTTAAAAAACCCAAAAAACCCTGGGTCTATGGTTTAAAAAAAAAAAAAATGGATTTTTGCCAACCCTGACCGAGTGCGGATCAGAGGGGATATTGGGTAAATAAAAGAAATCTAAAACTGCATTCTGTTCACTTCAATTTAGAGAAATTACTCGGGTAGAGTGCCACATCCCTTATTTGTGTTTTACAGCTCTAGACTGAATGGTAGCCACTGACTGGCTAACAGAGACACACGAAAAATGGTAGCCACTTTTGATTTTTGATAGCTATTTTTTAAAAATATTTAAATTCAGTGCAAAAAGTAGACCATAACCATAAGAGAGTTTACTCAGAATTACATTGCAAAGGTTGTCTGCTGATTCCCTAAAGATTTGAAACGTGTGTTAAATGTTTTCAAGCCATGTAAAATTAACCAAAAAATGTGGTTTGACACCAAGATTCAGATTTTTATAAAACTTTGTATCTTTGCTCTTTCTATGTATTCTAGAAAGCGTATAAACTAATTTTGGAGAATTTCAATCGGTTTAAGTATGACACCTTGTTCAAGTTTTTTTGATTTTAATTTTCATGATCAACTAATTTTCCAAATTTAGTTCTCTTTAATTAGTCATTTGTTTGAAAGCTGTGATGTTTCTGGAAATATCTCATTTGCACAGAAATAAATAGCAACAGTCCATTTAAAGAAAAAAAAATCCTATATGAAATGATTTTGATTTTTGGCATCCAATTTGTGGAAAATCATTTTTTTTCGCCTACAATGCTTGAAGTACTTTCAGAACAGTTTTGGTCAAATGATTTTGGGTTGCAGAACATCATAAAGTATTCTGCTTTGGGGCTGGTGATGAAATTTTAATACTACTATAGCTGCTAATTGATAGAGTAGAGTATAAGTTGAGAGTGCCAAGGAACTGGTTGCTAAAATAAATTTAATTTAGCTCACTGGGGAGGGTACACACAGGGTTGTGGAGTCGGACAGATTTTGGGGTAAAGGAGTCGGAGTCGCTGGAAAACATGCCGACTCCGGGCTTCTTTTTTTCTAATTTTCAGTTACTGTCCTTAGATTTAAAAAAAAAAAAAGACTACAAATTAGTTACCTACTAATAAGAAAATAACTACCATTGGCAACTAGTTGGCGTCTAACTTTCACTTTCAATTTACATCTACCTCTGCCGACCCACTAGTTTGTTTTTATAACTTTCTTCAACTACTAGCAACTTTCAGCAAAGTTTTGTTAACTAATATTGTGTGTAGAAGCAGTTTTTGAATCGGATCAAATGTTTCGGCGAGAAAGCCCTTATCCGAAAGATCCGATAAAATATAAAACATGTTTTTTAAAGCTAAAGCTTTAATTTATAAACTTGGTTCTCATTAAAAGTTATAGAATAAAATCAGTAGATGATTTCTTGATTACATTTCTCAATAGAATTCAATCTTAAAACCCTCATATTACAGCAGCTCCAAAGCAGTAAATGAGTTTAAAATTGAGAGAAGACATATATAGGGGTAGTTTCAAAGCTATTCATACACAGCAGTATACCACCACATTTTTTGTAAAATTTGCTCCAGACATATCGGATTGGGCATAATGTGTATCCTACCATCTCCAAGCAACATAGTGCCTTATTTCAATTGAAATTATAATTTAAGATCTGTTGGGGAAATATTTCAGTATATAAAAAAAAAACATTTGGATGTTTTTATCACTTACAAAAAAAAAAAAAAAAAAAAGTTTATCACTTTGTTTTTTTCTAATGTGATAAAACTAGATGTAACAATCTGTTAAATAATTATCTTTATTATTTATTCACTGCATTTAATAATGACGGCCAAAAGGTAGAAGTCATCCCAAAGTTTGATAACATTCAATGTTCTTAACTTTAAGTTATTTAATTTATATACCTAAATATTTGTATTAAAATCAAAACAAATGTGCATCATAACAATCAAATATCGTTAGTTACATCTATTAGCAGAGCCCGATCATCCTGACATTGGACGTGGGGCACATTTCTATTTCAGGGCCCCCCTAGGGTCCGACTAAGATTTTTGAAGACACTGGGAACGAAATTCATTTTGTGCCCCCCCCCCTCCCCATTCCAGCTTTTTTTTAATATGTCTAATCAATAAACTATTTCGATACTTGCGTTTTTACACAACCATACTAAATTTGGTGATACCTCATATCTCAATATAATATATACATTTAAAAAGTAGAAGAGACACAGTAGTATAAAATGTGGTTAAACTTTGCCCATTGCAGTAAACTGTAAATACCAAAATTATCTATGATATAACTTTTAATAGTAAATACAGACTAAATTTGGAGTGGTTTTCTGATTTGCAAAGAGATCACATTTTTAAGGAGAATTTTTATCAACAAATAGATTTTTTCCTTGTTTCGACATTTGCAAAACTATCAATATTATCGTACTATAGATTCTGAGTGAAATCATTATTTAATTTTAATCAGCATGATAAATTAAGGGGATTTTGGGCCCCCTGAAATCTAAGAGGAGAGGCCTGTGCCCCACATGCCCCTGCGGTAATCAGGCTCTGTCTAATAGCATATACATCTAGTCACTTTTCCTGCTAGAGGTGGTTGGCAATATCTACATTGTGTTTGGTAACCCCAGTTTAGAAATTATAATTATTGAATATGAGCAACCACAAAATTTTTAGTTTGCAATAGCAACGGATAATTTAAAATAACCTAAAATAATGAACACGTAGGCCAATTCAGGGGCATTCCACGGTATTTTTGACATTTAAGTAAAGTCCGTAACGTGACCTTTTTTGCCATAACTTTTTAATTTACTGTTTGATTAGCATATTATTTTATTTTGATCTTTTCCTACCAGCACACCAGCTCAAAATAAAATAATTTGCAAATCAAACGGTAAATTAAAAAGTTATGGCAAAAATAGGTCACGTCACGGACTCTACATAATGTCAAAAATACCGTAGAATACCCCTTCAGTACTTTTAACGGAAAAGTACCGAAATCTTATTTTGAAACATAACCTAAACAGATGCAATCATTGCAGGAAAATATTTTTGAAGTCGAAGTAACATAAACAAAAGTCAGTCAAAAAATCTATAATGAAAAATCCTACCAAAGAAAATAAGTATATCTTTTTAAGGTAGTGCAGGAAAAAGAAGTATCAAGGTGCATAGGTATATTCTGTGTTCACCGAAACAAAAAAACTACCTAATTTGTTTCTCTCTGGACATTGCGGCATGGGACATTCGAATGGGGAAGAAAGAAAATGGCAACGTGGAGAGCGGAAGGGACGTTTTGGATTTATTCCCCGATTCTTCCTTTCGGTCAAAGTCCAGGACCTTTTTGTTCCAGTCATCCATCGCTTCCCTGCACTTTTTAACGTACAGTCTGTCCGTAATGGCAGAGATATTCTTCTTGGAAGTTCTGGAATCGTGCTTACAAACGACATCGGTCAAATCGACCTCGGAACGAGTTCTTCGAGGTCTCTCGGAAAAAGGGGATCGAGCCGACATCAATATTTCTTCAGCCCTCTGGGCTATCAGCATTTTTCTCAACTCTTCTTTATTTTTGAGTTTTTCCGATACTTTGTCGCTCAAAATATGCCTGGGTAACGGTTTCGCTTTGAAAGTTTTTTGTTTTTCTTCGGCCATCGCATCCGTGGAACCGGACATCGCTCCACTTGGAATGTTGTTGCGACTCACTTCCATACCTATTTCCTTCCTCTGGGCTTTTCTTTTTTTACCCTCTTCCACCATTTTCTCGTACAGCGGCAGACGAGTGTTTTTCGGAACCGGCTTGCTCCGAATTTTGACGTTCATCTCTTTCTCTGCCTGGTTTTTTAAATCTTCTTTCAATTTGCACATTTTGACTTCTGCCGCCATTTTTCGAGAGATGTCCATGTGACTCAGGGCAAAAGGTTGGGGCACGGTCACCTTGACAGTCTCGCTGGAATTTCGTGGATGAAGCCGTTTTCTGTGCGTTACCTCCCGAAATTCTGTGGAATTATTGCTAATACCGTCCCTCAAATCGTCACAAACACAGAACTTACAGTAATTACAGTGAGAAATGACACTTTTACAGTTGCTACACAGCTCATTGAAGGCGGCATTTGTTGGAACGTTTCGGTTTCTGCGTTCCGAAACGGGCGAATCCGGTGGTGTTCGAAGTTCTTCGAACTCAAAACTAGGAGTCGGCAAATTAATATCACTCGGTGTCATTATTTGCTCGTAAATACACTGAATTCGTTCCAAAGATTTGACGGCGGCAGCTTGTATTTGGTGAAATTCTTTAGCATCGTCCAAACAATTTGGCACAAAACCAAACGTATCGGTCAAATCCATAACAAAATTATGTTTCATCATGAATATGCTTCATTTCAGGAGGAAAATCACGGCTTGTGCATCATAATTTGTTACGCTGAATGCAAATAAAAACTCTTTCCTTTTAAATTGCGCGGGAAGTGGAACAAAAATCAAATTTCATCCAGAACACCCACCTTGTTTACTATTTAATCATTTACTTCACTTCAAGTGAGATGCGAACACAGGTCTAGATGGCGCTGGCGGCATACATGGGTTGCGTTCGACGAATCTCACCGGTCGACAGTGCTTTTCCCTGATTGGCTATCTGCTGGTGAAGTCATTCAGTGATGTCTAACATATAATCGAAAACGTCACTTCCATGCTACGGGCATTCCGTTTCCCATGTTATCTCTATGAGGAGCAAAGTGAGCTCTAATATGAATTCGGAAAGGTTCAAACCGCAGCGTTCTATCATCTATCGGTTATCTCACCGGTTACCATTTTCAGCTGTTGATTGGTGGATTGGAGCACGTGATCATTAGCTGTCACGTGATTAACTAACCGGACGCTACCGATCGAGCTCGTCGAACGTAAGCATGGAAAAGCAAGGGAGGAGGGAAAGGTTGAAAATTATTTACATTTGAACTTTTAAAGTTGCTAAACAGTGTTATATTGATATAAATAGCATTATTTTAACCAGAAATATTGATCGCTGCAAAAGCATAATGAACAATCATTCACTTTTCACGGGGACAGTTACATTTTCGCTTAATTTTTTTTGTTGCAGGGACAGCACTAGAGTCCCTATTCGGAACTCCAGCGCTCGAATACGCTACCTTGCGGTGATTTATAAAACTGCGAATGCAACTAAAACTTTGCCACGTTGCGTTCCATGTGTTTCTGTTGACGTAAACACAGGCAGTTTGTTCTGAGTATTTATTAACGCAATCGATGTGTCTTAGTTTGCTTTCAGCTACAGAAATTAATTCGTCCCTTAGTAGTATTCTCGAGCTAATCAAAATAATGTTAGTTTTCATTATTTCCTTAATAATAGGTGAAAGCGAAAATTCTGGATTAACAAACTTGGATAACGTTCTACAAGGTAAAAAATTTTATTGTTTTGTATGAATTTGTAAGAATATGGGGGTTTTTTTAATCTTAAATTAATTAAACTTACCATATTTTACAGCAGCATTTAGTTGGAATGGACAGTATGCAAAATATTTTCTTGAATATATTATCGTAGAACAAAATGAATAACCGAGAAAAAATTTACTTTATTCCTTTTATTCTCAGCTGAAAGGTATCGCCAAATTTGTTTAGGGTTATAATTTTGGCATTGTGCGAGCAAAGTAGCCTTGGCGAGATTTCGCGTTTTTAGTTAAACCATTTTCAATTTTTATCATGAGTGGAATAAAATGGTAGTAAGATTACAGAATTCGATAAGTAAAAAGAAATAATTGTCAATCAACTGAAAAAAAAACTACCACCATATATCCGTGAGAATTTTGTTGATGATTTGCATAACATGACACAATTAAATCGTAACTCAGAAGTTAGAAAAATCGAAACAGAAAATTTTTAAATTAACCGATTCGGGAATTCGAGAGAAATAACTCAGCTACAAATGGAAAACAAGCGCTAGCCAAAGCAAAGCAAAGAAGTATCATCTTCTTTTGGTAATAATTTGTAATGTCATATTAAATTTTCTAGCATTAATTGTTATTCTTGTCAGGCCACAATTATTATTTAGTTTTATCAAGAATTGATAAATATCGAATTCAACATCGTGAAAATGGCTGCTTAGAAATACGAACTACGTACTTTGCATTAATGTTTGACGTTTAGTAATGCTTCTTGAATTCTCATTTCTTTCTACGTGGGTCAGAATATCAACAAGACTTTGAAAATTAATTTAAAAAGAATAAAGCGAAAAAATCATACGTACGAACAAAAATCACAACATTTTTAGCATTTTCTTCGTTACCATGTGCGTTTGTTTTAGTTTTCAATTCCGCCATTAGACAGTGACTTCAGTGCCCCCTATAGTTCGTTGGAGTTGCGAATATGAAAACGTAGTTTTCAGAGTTGCGACAACGCGGTATCATTTTCCTATTGGTCGAAGACCGCCTGAGGCAAGGTTTCTTCTTCTCCCGTAGGATTAACATGGAGCGTATGACAGTGCTGTGGAAAAACCCAGAATCTGAAAAATTAAAGGTGAGTCCAGGATTTTAATGCTCATATTACTGTTCTACAATGTACAAATTATACGTGTGTAGCTTTACTTGAGTGAGTCCATTCCTATTTCTTTTACTATCGCGTAATTATATCAAGAACATGTGTTCCGGTGTGCTAAAATTCCTTCCTGACACTTTATTTGGGTCTTTTATAGTTATTTTTTCTGTTAAATCGATGATTCCAATCACAACGTTATTGAAAAACAACACTTTAAGACAAGGCAAATGTTAAAATTGTGTAAATTAAATTTTTTTAACGATAGATCCCTGTATTCAGTTTGGCGCGATCAATTTCGTGCTTGGCGACGAGTGGAAGTAAACAAAACATACACTTGTGATGTGAAGAAATCTTAACTTGTGATTTGTATTATAAATGCTTTATGCTGCGGAAATTTTTATTTTAAATGAATGTGACTTGATATTAAAACCCATTTTAACTTATGTTTTAATGTTAAGGTTTTTATTTTTCCTGATCATTTCTTAGACAAAAATTGACTAATGTATCGTTTTTCATGTTCCTTCAAGCAATCTTCACTTTATGCAACGTAAGTATTTGCAGTGTCAAATTTTTGTTTTTTGAAAGGAGATTCAGAGGAAATAAAATGCTTATAAATTATAGGACTTTCAGTGCTTGCTGGCAGTATCTTTTAAAAACATTTTGATTTATGGAAACGTTTTGTTATGATATTCTGCTAAATGTTTATTAGTTAAAATTTGTTTAAAAAAATGTCAGTTCGATTATGAAACTAATGTGACCACATGAATTTGTCAAAGCGTTTGAGGTGGATATGAAGTACAACACTTGCTTGACACACAGTACAGTTTTTATCAATTTTTTAGGTTGAGCGAGCCAATTTAAAATGTATTATTTTATTAAAAATTTAATGAATTGTAGGTAGTTTTGGTTATTTTTGTAATTTACTCTTTTTTATTCAACAAGCATGCCAGTCGCTGTGTATTCCATCATAAACAGAAAACTGAGGTGTTCTAAGTTCGGTTCAAGTAGTGTGTTGGTACATTTTATTATGCTCTAATTAGGGTTTACTAATTTTTAGGTTGCCTTGTTATTTCCTTTACCTGCTATTTCTTTATCACCTGAAGAATCAAGTGCATGCTATCACCCCACTTCAGGTTCGTAAAAATTTCTATTTTTATTGAGAAAATGGTTTTTAAATAATTATGCCATTATTGATACATAGTTAAGTTTTAACAAGTTTTGAATTACCTTTGAGGTAAGGACTGTTATCATGGGTTTTTGAGATTGTAGTCCTCCCAGACACAAAGCTCTTGTTTGTCAGAAATTAGGTGCATTTAAAGTTTTGCGGGTTGAAATATCAATACTTTTATAATAAAATGCTGAATCAAAGAATTTTTGAAGTGAAACATTTTATGCAAGGGCTTTGAAGTTATATCCAAACTTTTTGTGTGATGAAAAGTGGTGGGGATAAGCAATGTCGGTTAGAAGGAAAATAGTGGCTTGCTTGCCTTCAGATATTGGAGGAAAGTGAGATCTTGCGCTCTTCTCGCTTTCTTTCTCATTTTGTATGGTTGCATGTACTACGTTTAGGCAGCGCGGAGATCAATATGTACATTTGTAATTACTTACTTTAGTTATCGTAAACAGATCATTTCTCTTCGTAAGAAGGAAGAAGATGATCATTATAAGTGGACACATGTATATAATTTTATGTAAGAAAATGAATAAGAAATACAATCTATTCAAAAGTGTTTGATGAACAATTAACATGTTTCGCGTCTATCGTGTGTCATTATGACACAACCCGTTTCTTGGAATCAAACTTTAGAAGAATTCTACTCTTCTAGATCAGCAGAAAAATAAAGTACACGAAACTCTCACCCCACATAAATTTCGTAAAAATTTCGATATTTGGTAGAAAAATGATTTTTAAATAATCCTATCTAGATTAATGTGGAGTTAAATTTTAACTATTGTAGCATTTTAAAATAAAGGCTGTCATAATAGGTTTTTGAGATTATCCATAAAGATCAGGGTTCGAAAATATCCGATATGTTGATATATATTGGATATTTTGATATTTATCCGATGTTTTCAATCAATGCAAAAGAAATTCTTTAGTAACTGCTTCCTTAAATCAGAGTTGTTTATTTCTCTTATATTATTATTATTATAAATGCATCCACTTTAAAAGTAATGTTTCTTTCATTATTTATATTCATTTATTACATGTTCGTGATTTTGCCTCACCCACTCGAAAGGTAATTCAATTGCATCGGAGTTCATTTCAACCACTCATAAAAATAAATGTATAAATAAACAAATATTCAATTTATCAGAGATTATCTTAAGTTGTTAAAGGCTTTAGATAATTAATACTTTTGTCAGGAAATAGAACATTGAAATAAAGGGGGATTCAAATGCTCTAAAACAATGGTGCCCAACATACGGCTTTCAAAACTAATTCATGTGGCCAGCTGAAATATCTGGTATAGATAAATGAATTTACTGAAAAGTGCGGCTTTATTTTAAAGAATCTAAATTTAAGCATCAGTTATATTGCATTCTCTATATTTTTACTTCACTTAAATTTATATGTTAAAGCCAAACAAGAACAGTTTACAAATAGTTTCTACTGTATGCACTCACATTTTTTCAATCACAAGCACAAGTAAGCTCTTTGATGAGGTAGTAGCATTCACGTAAAAGTTTAAGACAGGAGTTTAATTTTTTTTCTCCTCAATCTTGACTGAAACCATTAAAAAAATTAATTTATAGTTTTCTGAAAATTACTCATGACTGCTGAAATAACACTTTCTGGAAAAAAATTTGTTCAATATAACTGTGCCATGTGATTTCGTGATAGGATTTGTAGGACCATAGGAGCTATTTGTTGGTCAGAAAATAAAATAAAAAATATTAATATAATTAAAATAATTGGGACTTGAACAACGTGCCCCACTGTCCAACATACCCCACCTACCCCTACAATTTTGCTGTGGATATTCCTAAGTGAAATGCAGAAAAAACAAGCAAGTTTTCTCACGGTTCCTATAAAATTTGGAATCACGAACAATCATTACTTATTTTAGTCATCATAAACTGATGATTTCTCTTCTTAAGAGCAAAGATGATGCACACTAAAAAATATGTACATAATATTATGTACATAAATGAATGAAAAACACAATCTATGCTAGTCATAAGAGATTGATGAATTAAAATATTCCCTGTAATATGTGTTTTACTTTTACATGTGTTTTTAGAACACCCTGTTATTTGAAATTAAACTTTATAACACAGTTAATGCAAAGTAGTTGAAATACAGCTCTATTTCAATTAAAGTGTGTTTATTTATTTTCCATTTATAATTTTATGAACTACTTTAAAAAACATTCCTGCCAATTCAAAACATCAGCCGTATTGATGATTTCGCACATTTGAAGAGTTTTACTTCAGTCTTTAAATTTATTTGCCCTTAATGTTTTTTAAGTTTCTTCCAGATATTCTGCAACTTAAAGAAAGCTCGACTACTAATTGAATTGTAGCCCTGATGCAGATGTTCTAGAAAACTCATGATAATATTGTACTGTTTGCTTAAAAAATTGTATAATAGAATGATCTCCAGTATTAAGTTTACAAGGATGTCCAGAAATCATTTTCGAAGTTTTCTTAGCTTGACAGCTTTATCAAAACTAATTTTAATGAAGTTTTTTAAAAAAAAAAAATAATAAATTTCCATGTATAATATGCCATTCATGTTTGTTATGTTGAAAACTTCAGGAAATTTGTTGCCGAAATGGTCTTTGGACTTTCAACAACGACATACAAACCAACGAAAATTTTGTGTTTAAATGCTAAATAGTGTAACTAAATGAAATTTTGATCTTCTTCATACAGACAATGCTGTATTTCTGGTTTGTTACGCTTATTATCAAATTTATTATCATTCATTTGTATAATAATATTGAAATGTAAAGAGGTTAAACAAACAATACTTTTGCAACCGAAATTTTGAAATAGTAGCTGGAATTCTGTTTTGATTCTCTAAATTTAGAGTTTTGAATTTGTTTTGTAAATCAAGTGCTTTCTTTAGGTTTATGCTTGTTTGTCATGTAAAAATATTGTTTTCAAATCAGACTTATAATAAATTTTTTGGTATTTAAGGCAAGGCTAAAAAATTTAGGTATACATAAAATTATGAAAGATGTATTTAGGTTTGTTCATTGTTATACCTTATTTCAGCATTAAATGAACAGTTCATTTCTGCTTATTCTGTTCCTGTAATTATCCAGAACCCCCCCCCTCTCAAAAAGAGATTTTTCTCCCCACTTAAACTACAGGACAGAATTTGAATAACTGCAAATAGCTCCAATTTTGGTAGCAACTGTTATCTTAGTCCACTTCTGACTGTCAGTGCACCTTTTTTTTTTTTTTGTTTCTGACTGAGTTCTGGAAGCATTTTTCAGGATATTAGAACATACGTCGTGTTCATCCATCCATGATATGGGGTAATGAATGGAATAACAATCTATATGAAAAAATCTGAACAAAAAATTCAATTTATTTCAATCAAGGGAGTTTTTTTTCATAAAAATTCACTTCACAAATAGTATAAGAGAAAATAAATTACAAGCATCAGTATATTTTGCCCTGTCTAATCGAAACTCCCTGATTGAGTAGATGGGAATAAAAGCCTATAACAAAATTTATTTTCTTTATGTTTATAAGTGACTGAAAATTTTGATTAAACTAATGTTTTGTCCATAAATATTAATTTTAGGAAATGATACTTTGGAGTAAGGAATTTTTAAAAATTTGGTAATAATAACTACATTTTGAACATCTAAATATTTTGACGTTACGTTGCATTTCAGAAAACACAAAGATTAATCTTTGCCTATTTTGTTACTTAAGCAGTTATTGATAATAATAGTTTGTCCCAAAATCTATAAAAACTACAAATCCTGTTTCAGTACCCTGAATTTGAGTTTGATTGCCTAGTTGAGAAAAATGTCTTTGTTTCTTTTTTTTTCCTTGTGTAAAAATGTTGGAAATTCTGTGTTTGAAATCAAAAAATAAATTGAACATTAGAGACTTTGGTTGTAATTGTTATGTGGTAATGACCTGAAGACTTAGTATGGAATTAATGAGTTTTCTTCATGCTAAGTTGTATTTAAAATATCTGTTAAAATTAAATGTAAACATTGCTTTTCCACGAAAATTGAAAATAAGTACAAGTCCTCTACTGGTGCTGTGAATGATTTTTTCTTTGTAATATTGTTTTGATGTGAAAATATTGTTCAAAATTTAAGTAATAGATGTATGATGCAGAGAAATAAATAAATAACAATAGATGCATTTGTTTCTTATTCATATTAGTTGTAAAAAAGTAATGTTTAAAATTACACCCCCTCAACTCCTCAATTTATTTCTGAATATTTCTATCTACATCAAATTAAAGTAATAATTTTAAATTTTATTCAAATTAATATTTTAACCATGATTACCTACTGAACCACTAAAATATTTAGAGGTTCTTGGTATTTTTTCTTTCTTTTTTTTTGGGGGGGGGGAGGGGTTACTTCGTTTTAACCATCTACCTATTTTTAGTATTAAGCTTTCAAATTTTCCTTTGCATATTTACCTTTCAAATTTTTAATTTAATGTTTAACTTAATCACATTTAAATCAGAAAATTGTACAGGGTAAACTTAAACATGCAATTTTTTTAATAGCAAACCATTTTTATTAGTAATATTGCTTTTTAGATGGTTACAGGAAATACTTTTAGATTTAAAACTCTTTATAACGCTTGCCTTTCCGAAACAAAAACAAGCAATTTCTAATGTGCATTATCTGTCGTTCATTTATTTATTTTCATTTTCTTACCTTTTTTTTATCACTTCATTTATTTTGAATTAATTAAATTCTAATACATGGAGGTAAGAATTCACATGCTGCAAACTATCAAAAATAAATAAATAAATAGATAAAAATTATTACAAAAAAAAAAAAAAAAAACTGTCGGCAGATTTAAATGGATGTATTTTTGCTGAAAAAAAAAATAATAAACTATTACTTAGTTTTAACTGTAAAAGGCATGTGACAGCAAAGTTGCACTTTTTGAAGATTAGCCCATTAGTGACTGAAGTTTTTAATTAAACTAATGTTTTCTTTTTCGGATGAAAATGCTGGAAATTTTGTGTTTTAAATAAAGTTTATAGATACAATAACACCAAAAAATAAATTGAACAGCAGAGATCTATTTTGTTTACAACAACAACAAGATTACAACAATAAGATCATGCTATTGATCTGAAAACTTAACATGAAATAAATGAGTTTTCCTCATGCTAAATTGTTTTTAATTTTTAGTTTTTGTTTTCTCATAAAAATTCAAAATACGTTCAAGTCCTTTTTTGGTGCTCTGAATTGTTTTAATTTTGTTTCATTAAAAAAATGTCTACTACCTAACTACCTTTCATTCTAGTATTTTTTTGGTATAAAAATGTTGTTGAAAATTTTAAATAATAGATAGTGTACTTTCAAGAAATAAATATAAAACAATGGAGACATCTGTTTCTTATGCATATACGAATTTAAAAAAAAAATATGTCAAAATACACGCCCCCCCCTAACTTCCCAGTTCATTTCTGAATATTTCTATCTGCATCTAGTTTCAAATAAAAATGACCTCTGATTAATATAATTTCGTTTTCAACTAAATACAAATTAATCTATTAACTAGGTGTGTCCACTAAACCATTGAAATATTCAGAGGTTCTTAATTTTTTTATTTTTTGGAGGGGGGGGGGGGGAGCGAGATAGGATCCCCGCAGTGTGGGGGTGTCCCAGGTCTTAAGGGGTCCAACGGCCTATGAAATTGAAGAATAAAAATTGAAGAAAACCTAGCACTGAGACTTATTTAATGTTACAAATACACACTGATGGCCTCTGGGGAGGGGCTATAGAGATTTTGTTGCAGGGAGGCCCAAAATATATAGATCCGGGCCTGGATAGGATACGTTGTTTTAAGCTTCTGCATGTTTCTAGTATTACTCTTTCAAACTTTCCTTTGCATATACATGGGTGCCACCCCCCCCCCGTAGGTGAACATCCCACACATATATTTCCTTTCGGAATTTTTAAGCTAATGCTAAACTTTTCCATTTAAATCAGAAAATTGTATTTTTCTTCCTTTTATAGAAAAAAAATAAGTAATGCTTTTGATATCAATTCAAGAAATATTTCGATGTTCAAAAATCTTTATAAAACTTAATTAATGTAGCAAAAACAAGCAATTTTTTATGTTCGTTATTTGTTGCTTATTTATTTATTTTCATTTTCTTAATCAGTTTTTATTCATTCATTTTGAATCAATTCAAACTATAATATAATTTTCGTTGTCTCAGAATCTTTTGATTAATTTAAAATTAATCGTATTAAAGAGAATAAGGTTAAAGAAAAAATCTGCTTTTAATTCTGCTAACACAGGGCCATTTTGTCTTTTTCTAATGTTTGAATCAAAATCGAGCGTATCATTTATTGACTGCATGCATTTTCGAATCCGCGTGTTTTTACATCTTTCAGAACCCGTTTCAGCCACTCTTCCCGCTCCCGCTTGTGACTATTTTTTTTAATGAAACTCGAAAGCGAACAAGGAGCCAATCTTGCAGCTCGGCGGCAACCCTATCTTCCCCTGGAAACCGGTTGCGCTCTCCGAGCGTAGCTGTTGTCGCAACTCTGAAAACTACGTTTTTCATATAGGGACTCTAGACAGCACTAAGGGCAAAAGCATTAAATCGAACACGTGACCTCCTTTTTTTTTACATGTTTGCAGCGCCTGCAAGAAAAAATTAACATTAGCTTTAAAAAAATTAATTTAAACTTTGACATCTTGAATTCAAATTATATGTTTTTCGCAATCACGTGTGTGTGTGTGTATGTAGGCGTGTTTGTTTGTGTGTGGGGGGGAGGGGTATGTTTGTTTTGTGTGTGTGTGTGGGGTATGTGTATGTAGGCATGTGTGTTTGTGAGTGTGTGTGGGTAGTTGTGTGTGTGTGTAGGTGTGTGTGTGTATGTGTTTGTGTGTGTGTATGTGTAGATGTCTGTATATGCGTGGTGCGTGTAGGTGAATGTGTAAAAGTAGGCAAGTGAGTGACGCAACCTGGGGACGGTTTTCGATAGAGGAGCAGCACCGTGAGGCGGGGGGCAGGGACGTAACTAGAGGGGGGCAGACGGGGCCCGTGCCCCGGGCGCCAGATTTTGGGGGCGCTAAACTGATTAAATAAATGCTTAAATTTAATTTTTAAAAAAAGGACAAGTTATTAGAAGCCATCCCCCCGTGAGGGGCTCTGGTGTTGACGTTATGAAGTTTCTCGGTGATTTTTTTTTTTTTGCTTTTTTGTTTTGTATGCGGGGGGGGGGGGGGGCGCCAAAACGAGGTCTTGCCTCTGTTCGAAAATGACCTAGTTACGTCCCTGGCGGGGGGGTCGACGGTGGTGCTGCAGAGGGAGGCGGGGGGGGGGGAATAAAATCATAGGAATTCGAAACTGTCAAGTGAGAACAATAAGCAATCATGATTGCTCAATAAATAAGCAAATACCCCCGCCCCCCACATACATTACTAAGCTTAATAAAATACAATATAAAACATACACACCATTGGAATTTTGACGTCTAAAATTCAAATTATGTTTCCCGCAATCAAGAACTGAGACAGGACCCTACTCGTTGGGTTTCTTGTGTCCTACAAACAGAATGGAATTAAACTGGGAAAGAAATTTTTTTCCTATTATATTAAGACCGGTGATTTTCTAGAATGGTACGAATAAATCCATAAAAAAAAATTGGTGACTAGGATCACCACCACACTAGAGTGATGATGCTAGGTGACTCCGGGGGGGGGGGGGGGGGGGGGGGAGAAGGGACACCTGCTGGCCCGGGCCCGAGTCTAAGAAGGTCCCAATATTTTTGAAACCAGGGTTGAAATATAGGTGTAAACAATATGGAGAGGAACCCGGAAAAGTCATTTGTGACGGGGGCCCCAAAATTTCTTTGCACACCCCTGGGTGACTCTAGTGCCGACAGTGGCGTACCAAGGGGGTTGGCTGATAGGGCTACAGCCCCCCCGAAATTTTCAACATTAATTATAAAAATTATAATAAAGAACAAGTTTTTTTTTATGATGTATTTTTGAAATCTTGCATTTGTATTGATATCAGAAAAGCGATACATGAACTTTTCTTAGCTACAGTTCATAAGTATCCCCCCCCCAGCTCAAAGATTTTCGAGCTCAGCACCCCCCCCCCCCCCCCCCCCGAACTGATTTGTCTGCGTACGCCGCTTGTGGTGATGCTGAGATGCGGTAACAAAGATAAAGATTTATGGCCGATATCCAGGGTTGCCAGATTTAAGAACAGTGAATACGGGACAGGTTTCTAGGAGTGAAGGGGGGGGGCATATTTTTGAGATTGAGTGTAATTACTCATTATGGTGTATTTTTAAGGGGTGTAGTTTTCATAGCTTTCGAAAGATTCCTCTCAGTATTTTTGTGGGTGAGCACAATTTTAGAGGAACTATCTCAGAGAATAAAGCAAATAGAACGAAAACGTTGTTTCAGTATACAGATCGACGCTGATAGGAACAGGTGCTAATTAGTAGTGTTTTACTTGCGTTTGCTATAAGAGGAACGATGCAATCCAAAAATTTTCCTGTTTAATGTGACTACTTTATCGGAAATAGTAATGCAAGGAATAGTGGAGCAAAATTTGTTTTTTAATGCCACACCAGCCAATGGGGAAATTCGACTGAGTAAGCCTCATGGTCTGCTGCCAAAACAAAAACATACAAACCAATTCAAAACGATAACGACTTTTGCATTTGCTGCCACATAATTTTCGTTTTGCTCTTTATTTTTTTATACATGTTTGTTCCCCCCCCCTTAAAATAATGTCTTGTTTTGTGAAATACTGTTATTAACCAGAATACGGGACTTTAGCCGTCCCGTATGGAGGTTCCCCGGGACTTGAGACAATTTTTCAAAATACGGGGCTGTCCCTTGAAATCCGGGACGTCTGGCAACCCTGATAAGTACACGTATCAGTAAGATTATTTACAGCGTATAACGTTTTGTATTTTTTTTCCCTTCCTAGTCGTACCCGCACGGCTTTGCCCGTAATAGAAAAATTAAAAGGTCTTTTGGTTCGCCTGTATATTTACAAATAATGTATGGTGAATTTTCTCGCCAATTGGCTTGTACCCATGTTACGGTTCCACGTTATGATAATTTCGTATCTCGCCCATTGGCTTGTGTCCATGTTACGGTTCCACGTTATGATAATTTCGTAATTTACTCGTCCATCTTATGATAAAATTTTGTTCTTAAAATTGGAATAGAAAAAGAACCACACTGAATTTTTAAAAAAATCGCTTCGAGGTGCACACCCCCATGCTACAAACTAACTCTGTGCCAAATTTCATGAAAATCGGCAGAATGGTCTAGGGCTATGCGCATCACAGAGATCCTGACAGACAGAGAGACTTTGAGCTTTATTATTAGTAAAAATAAAGATCAATCTTAAATAATGGGAATAAGCAATCTGGAGTTTTTTGCTGTTTTAATTTCGTTTGAAGAGCTCGGGGCAAGAATGATATGCCACATGATGTGAATTTTTTCAGTAGGCCAATTTGCAACTTATAAAAAAATATTTGTAGCAATTTTCAAAGGAAACAAATATTTTGATTGAAAAGTCACTCCTTGTGGCTTTTCACATTTCAACCCCGATCCCTTCATTTATCTTCATATTTTCCCCCGTAAAACGTAATTTAACGCAAAAAATCCTTTTAATAGTCTGCGTGGGTTTGGGCAGGGTAAAAAACTATGAAAAAAATCAAACCGCAGACGATTAGTAACTATGACGGAGAAAATTTTGCTCTCTTACTGAATATTAAAACAACTGTCGTCGTGGGTCAGGGCTGCGAAGTCGGAAGGAAAATGGTCGATTCCGACTCCGACTCTAAGATTTTGAAACGTCCAATTCCGACTCCGACTTTTTTTAAAATTATTTTTTTCAAATCCCCCCCCCTCATGGGAAGGGGAGAAATCCCAAAACAGAGATTGAAATATGAATTCCGTTTAATGAAATTTTAGCGTTGTATTTTATTGTAAACCTAAGATGGATACAATGTTAGAAATTCAATTTGAAAATCAAATTATCCAATAGGTGCAGTTTCTAAACTGAGATTACTAAAAGTCCTACTTAAAAAAAAAAAAAAAAAAAAAAAAAAAAAAAAAAAAATTGAAAATGATTAATTTGCTCCCCTTTAATGTTCAACAAATAGATGCTGATCAGATCCTGTGCTTTTAATATTTTTGAAAGCACAGAGAAGAGTGAGAAAAAGAGTTTTGAGAGAAAAAAACTTTTTTGCTAAGTAAAAAACTTTTTTTGAGGCCCCCCCCCTCCTTCCCGGGTGACACCCATCTCGTGGGTGACACCTCAACTTAATTTCAGAGTTTATAAAATTGAAGTACTTTAATTCTGAAAAAAATCCCCAATAATAAATCTTAAATTTCACCTTAAAAATTTCAACAAAAATATTGCACTATATTGCGGGGAGAGGTCGGGTACATGTACGTCTGGAGCAAATTTTGCATAAAATGCGGCGGTATACTCGTGCAGCTTTGTACGAATAGCTTTAACTATACCTACATTTGTTATTTCAATTTTAAATTTTTTATTGGCAGCTTCAGAATTAACCTCAATATGAAGATTTTAGGACTAACTACAATTATTGAGTGTTGTAACCAATAACTCATGTACTAATTTTATTTTGTACTTTTCAGTGTTAACCAAGCCTTCTTAGACAAAGTTTTTAGAATTAAAAATAAAATAATAGGTTAAAAAACTAAAAAAAAAACACGCTTTCGTAGCAAAATGAACTAAAAAGTGAAAAATAATCTTTGGATGATAGTAGTTGACCAATCACTTAATTTTAATGTAATACAAAAAACCGTGGGGTGCTGTCTATTTACATTTTTGTTTGGACAACAAATGGAAGAAATTCAAGACAACTAACTGATAAGAAGCTCCCCACGCTTTTTTGTATTACATTAAAATGAAGTGATTGGTCAACTACTATCATCCAAAGGTTATTTTTCACTTTTTAGTTCATTTTGCTACGAAAGCGTGTTTTTTTTTTAGTTTTTTAACCTATTATTTTATTTTTCTGTTTTTTAGTCTTATGTTGAAGAATTATCAGGCGACGAAATTATTTATAAAACGAGTGCGAGGCAATATCTTAAAGTTAAGACAAGGGCACCCCGATGGGAAGCTACTGTGAGTCATCGATGTATGTTTGCGGAAATCATATTTATATTACTTTGAAAATTTGAGATGCATTTGAATAAAAGTTTTGTTTAACAATGGTCTGATCAGCAATGAATTTCCAATTGAAGGCTCACCTAAATTTTGGCATGAAATTAGTTAAAAGCAATTATATTTCATGTTCTAATTACCTTGGAACATTGGAACAAATTTTGTCTGATGCAGAAAAATTAAAGGTTTTTGTAGATATTTTTAAATAATTTTTGCGAGCATTTTTTAATGTATTTTTAAAATTTTTTCCTTTTTCACATTGTTGGATTTATGCCAAAATATTGATTAAAATTGTAGGAAACTAACAATTAAAAGAGTTAAAATTAATTTGATTATAGAATATTGCATTGTCATCTGGTCTGAGGTCGCGTGCCAAATTTCAAAAGAATCCGATCGCAGGAAGTGGGTGAAATTTGAGCTGCAAGATTCCGTTACAAGATACATACATACATGCATACATACATACATACAGGTGAAGCTAATAAAAGCGTGTTAAAAAAACATTTATATTTCATCGGATCTTTTGGATTTGCGCTTTCGTGCCAACACTCTTTTGAATTAACCAAGCACCCTGAGAAGTTTCCCGACTTGCTCAAGCATTACATATATTCCTTTTACTATTTTATAACAAAGATCGAGGTAAAAATAGATTACTATTTTTATTTAAAGTGATTATTTAGAAAATATTAGGCAACAAAATTGTTTGCTGACAGTTGCTATCAGTTAAGTAAAGTTAGAAAATAAGCAAACTAGGAGACGGCGCGGCGTAGGCAGCTGAAACAATCAAGCCAGCTGATGGTTGCCACCCCACAATGAGTTATTTTCTTATTAGTAGGTATTTATACATGTAATCAAATTAATTGGTAGTCATTTTTTTAGAAAAGATAAGGAGAGTCAGTAAAAATTAAAGAAAGAAAAAAATAATAATTTGAATTTTGTCATCTTGAATTCAAATTATGTTTTTCGCAATCACGAGTGTGTGTGTATATGTAGGCGTGTGTGTTTGTGTGTGGGGGGTATGTGTGTTTGTGTGTAGGGAGTATGTGCGTTTGTGTGTGGGTAGTTGTGTGTGTGTGTGGGGGGGGTATGTATATGTGTGTGTAGGCATATGTGTTTGTATCTGTGTGCAGGCATGAGTGTGTGTATGAGTGTGTGTGTTTGTGTATGTGTGTTTGCGTATGTGTGTATGTGTTAGTGTATGTGTGTTTGTGTATGTGTTAGTGTATGTGTGTAGGTGCATGTATGTGTGTGTAGGTGTATGTATGTGTAGGTGTATATATGTATGTAGTAGGTGTATGTGTGTAGGTGCGTGTATGTATGCGTGTAAGTGTAGGATATTGACGAGAACTGGAGACGGTTTTCGCTAGAGGAGCAGCATCGTGAGGAGCCGGTCGACGGTGATGCTGCGGAGGGTGCTGGTGGGAAAATAAAATGATAGGAACGCCAAAACCAGTCAAGTGAGAACAATAAGCAATCGTGATTGCTCAAAAAGAAACTCGGAGTCGGCATGTTTTTGAACGACTCCGACTCCTTTACCCAAAAATCAGTTCAACTCCAACTCTTCGACTCCACAGCCTGGTAATCTGAAAAATCAGAGCAACACCCACTTTGTTCAAATGAGGGTAATAAGCAATTTGTGGTTGCTCAAAAACAATTATTTGTATTTAGTGTTGTGGCAGTATGCTGGATAGTATTTTTATTTTTGCTTAAAGAGGATTATGTAAAGTTGAAAAGGTCGTTCGGAGGAACATGAACGCCTGTATTATAAGCATAAGAAAATAAAATCAAAGGACACGGAAGTCATTCAACGATCAAGTGAAAACAATACGCAATTCGTAATTGCTTTAAAAAAAAGCAGTTTTTTTTAAATTAATATTTTTTCAAACGCGCTTTAAAGGGTTAAATGAAACATAGACTTGAAAACTGTCAAGTAAAGTCAATAATGAGTTGTATAAAAATAACTTTTTTCGATCTCTATCAACTTCAATAAAAAGTCCAAAGGTAAATTTTTTTGGGGATCAAAAAAAAAAAAAAAAAAAAGAGTCAATAATATGTGAAAAGCTATCTCAAAAAAGAAAGAGGTATACAGAGAAAAGTTCATAGGAAAGAGAGATACAGACAGAGGCAGAAAAATAGCTAGTCGTTGGTCGTTGCTAATGAAGCATAAGGATTTCTAAAATTTCTTTTCCTGTCAAACATGTTCAAAAAAAAACTTACTTACAACTTAGTAAACTATCATATCTGCATTTAAAATGTGTTTTCAAATTGACGATACGTAGAATAATGGAAAGACTGGATCAATTATTTACAAAACGACTTTTTTTTCCTTGCTTGTCATATCTAAGAAAAAAAAAATTTTTTTTAAAGGTTTTAGTGCTGCCATCTGTTGGATACTAGTAGGAATTTTTATCCACCCGAGAATTGCTCTGAATCCGAGCGTTTTCTTACACAGATCGCAAATGAACGTGGTACAAAGTGGAATAGTTAACTAACCTTTCCAAAAATGAACAAATTGGAAATTTGACGACATTTGAGAGTTGAGTGGTTGGACTGTGGGTCGACGAGAGGACATGCCAGCCTAGTCGGAAACTAGGGGTCCGGCCATTTTGGAGGCCCGGGTCGTTATCAGAGTAGCATAAATTTCAAAAGTGTTTTGGTAGAAGGGGGGGCCTGGAGACCAAATCGACAAGAGGCCCGGCCCTCCTTGCCTTTCGGTGAACCTGATTATATTTGGAGAAGGGACGCACGGTGGGTCTCAGAGAAGCAGGTTGGTTGCACAGGCGAGACGTATCGTCCGACAGTAGAGCGGTGCTTGACGACAATGGCTCACGCGAAGGGTAGTCCACCAATAGTCCATCAATAAAAACCATTTGGATACCACGAGCTGACGCCGTCATGCTGCCTATCACTGACCCCCACATCATAGGTAGCGTCGATTGGAATTTCTACTCAAATGGCAAGCTAAATTGTGACTGAAAGGCGGCGTGTCATCTTCAACAATGAATACCGATTCAGTCTCAGTGCTGATGACCTATTCACACGCGTGTAGAGTCGGCCAAGCAAGTGGTCTGATCCGGTATTTGTTATCGAGCTGCGCACGGTGATTGTAGAGTGTGATTGTGCGAGGAACGATTTTTTGGGTCACACGAAGACCTCTAGTCGTCCTTCTAGGAAGTGACGGCTCGCAGTACGTAAACTACATTTCAACGAACGGTTGTACTGCCTGTGTCATCAAGTCGCTCAAGTGCCATTCATCATCAAGACAGTGCTCGTCCACATATTGTGCGATTCTTCTAATAATGTCTTTAAGGAAATAAAGTGCTCCTTTGATCTTCGAGATCGCCAACCTCGCTAGTAGAGCCCGTTTGTATCACTCTTGGGAGGCAACTGTGAGATACCAGAACGCTGCTTAATTAGATGTCCAATTGCAAAGGCTGTGGCATGATCCTCCGTACGAGTCATAGGTGAACGGTCTAGGAAGATTGAGCGTCGAGCACATTGAGCCCAATGTTCCCGGCACCCAATATACTTGGCGCCAAATGTTCCTGTCGCTCAATGTTCTCGGCGCCCAAACTTCCCGGTGCCCAAAATGCTCGACACCCAATGTTCCCGGCACCAAATCTTCCCATTTCGTAGGTGAAAGGTGATCTACTGTATTTTATGCCACACCGTGTTTTAACTCGTATAGTTTTCAGAGGAGGCTTAACTACTCACTATTTTTTCAATTTGTCGAGTCACGACTTCTTACTAAAGCTATATTTTGTTCGGAATTTGTAATCATTTGCTTAGCTTCTCCTAGACCACGTACGTCTTAAGTTTCATGAAAAGAGCTCGTTTCCTTTTGCGTGCATATATTTTTTTTTGTTGCACAGTGTATTTTACTTTTACATATGTTAAATGTAATATTTACAAATATATAGTTTTGAATGTTACATACGAACTTGATTAAGATGGTAAATTAGCAAGCATTACAAGTTGAAAAAGAAATTGGAACCATTAAACGGAACTATTTATTTAAAGTTAACTGAGGGAGAATCATTTTCACTTCACCCTCAGCTATAATTCTAAAATTATCTGCATCAGGTCAGTAAACAAGTGTTTCTATTTCTACTCGTTTTTGCAAATTTAGCAGTAATTTTTTTTATTCGCTACCCATTTCAAGATGAGATTTTTTTTTTGATGAAAATTTCACAAATGTACATAGTTACCAGCTTTTGCAGCTGAACTATCAGCCTCTTCTTGGTCTTCATAATTATCTTGTATTTCATCATAGAAGGTGCCTCATCATAGTTATTTTGCGTTTTAAAATCGCCTGTATTACGAGGGGACTCCCTCATAGGCGGATTTAGGACTAAGTTCTTAAGGGGGGGGGCAGGTTTTTTTTCAAAAAATATTTTTTAAATCCACCCTCCCCACTCCCCCTTATGTTTTTGCCTTTTTTCTATGATACATAAGGCAATGCTTTACGTTTTTGTGTGTTGTTTTTATCAATTGTGTTTGCATTATGTAGGATACAGAATATCTCCAATTTTAGGAATTGATTGTTGGGGTTTCTGCTCTGGAGGAAATTTTGTAAAATGGATATGAAATTTTGCAATTTGAAGCTCTATAAAGAGTAATTGGATAGAGAAAAATGTCGGGAAAAATAGGCAAATAAATTTTTGAAAAAGTTTTATGCTTTAAATGTGCTTCGTAATGTAAGTTAATGCTTCAAAAGATATATGGTGAACATATTTTATAGTTAGAAAATTATAGAAAAAATAGTTAGAAAATAGGCAACGAGAGAGTAACATACTGCCCATTCAAAAAATTCATAATTTATACACTTTTAAGAAATAAAATTGAAGCATACTAAAAAAGGAATACAGGTATTGAAACATTTTTACTTCCTTTTACAACGAGCTGATGTGTGCATCACATGACTTCCTTTTACTCCAATTTAATGTCATTTCCTCATTATTGACAGTTTTAATGTGATTCAATAGTATACTCTCTAAATATCACCAACAGTGGCCAACTTAAAACCAGATTTTTAAAAAAAAATTAAAAAATTAAAAAAATCGCCAAATTCGTCGCCAAGTTGGCGACAAAACTTGGCGACCAAAAGACTGCTCCTATATCGCCAAGTGTCCGCCAAATTATAACACCACTTGAGCTTACATCGAAATTAACAATGATTTCCCCCCAAAAAGGGGAAAAGACCCCCTTTGGAGCACCCGAATGCAACCAAAGAGGGAGGAGCACAACTAGACCCCACTAAGAATCTAAGTACCAAATTTCAACTTTCTTGGACATTTCGTTCTTGAGCTGTGCGACATACATACACACATACTTACGTACATACAGATGACACGAGAAAACTCGTAGTAATTAACTCGGGGATCGTCAAAATGGATATTTTGGGTGTCTGTACGTTCCTAGGCACATATCCACGTGTGGTCGGCTTGAAAAAAAAAACGCTCAACATTCATTTGGGGGCGAGCAAAACGGAAATTAAGGTCTATTTTTGAGTGACTTCTCCAGTTTTTTTTTTATTTTTCAATTTTTCATAGAACCACGTTAATATCATCAAATATGTAAGTCGTCAATATAGATTTCTATGCTCAGTTGTTCAGCAACTAATGACTACTATCGTGAAAAGAATTGAACGAACACTCGAGAATTTTGATGAAGATGAAATTTGAAACAAAATTTGCCAAGTTTACTTTGAATAAATACTCTTATTTTGATTAAATCATTTCGAACTTGAGTTTTATTTAATGTTAGTATCATTTTTTTGATTTTACATTTAAATACGTGTACTCGAAGGTTTGTTTGGGCAGTTTTGAACTGCTTATATGAAATAAAAGACGGCTTCAACGCTTAAAAAAAAATAAAATAAGTTTTTAGTTTGCATTATTTCATTATAGCCAGTACCAAATTTTCTTCCAGCATTAAATCTTAATATATAAAAATCAATGTCCTGAGATTACATATATGTATATATCAACGCACAGCCAATACCGCTGAAGCTTCAGACTTGAAATTTGGCAGGCATGTCCACATGATTACAAAGTATCCACTAAGAAAGGATTTTTCGTTAACCCCTGCTAATTCCATTACCCGGGCAATACCGGGTACGGGAATGCTAGTTTTCTACAACATTAAAGATTACACGACTAATGGTTTTTGTTAAACTTTTCTCTTTTTTTCCTTTTTAAAATGGCAGGGGGGAAAAAACATTTTGCGTAACAGTACGAATATGTATGTATCTATTATGTTGAATAAAATCGTGACATTTACCATTTGCAGAACGAGTATTTTTTTTCGCAATTAGTTCCATTTCAAGATGTTTCTCCGCTTAATTATACTGCACTTTTAAAACTAGAGCTAATCAGGAATCATTGTTCGACCCTTCGACGATGAGTCTTACGGTGATTTCACACCTTTCGCAACATACTACAATACATTACGAAATGTTGCTCCTTCCGATGTATATATATATATATATATATATATATATACAGGAGACGATGCCCCAGCGACACAGAGGGAAGACATCAAGATGAAATTATTCCTCATTTTCTTCGTCGTCTGCAGCATCACGTGAGTTATTTATCGTCTTTTCTTACCGGAAGTAGAAAGTCGCCCGACAAGGTATGACGGGTGAAAATTGCTTCTACATTTGAACGAAGCCGTTGTCTGTTCGGTAGTATTTTGAAGTTTGAAATTTTAACTCTACACTGTAAAAAAAATTCGGAAACGTTTCTGAGTATATCGTGCAGCTGCGGTTCATGAAATTTTCAAAAACGTTTCTGAGTATTTCGGAATTCTCTTTCTGTAATGTCCGGAAACGTGTCTGAGTATTTCGGAATCCTCTTTCTATAATGTCCAGAAACGTGTCTGAGTATTTCGGAATCCTCTTTCTATCATTTCCAGAAATGTTTCTGAGTATTTAGGAATTCTCTTTCTGTAAGTTTCAGAAACGTTTCTAAGTATTTCGGAATCCTCTTTCCGTAATTTCCAGAAATGTTTCTGAGTATTCCGTGCAGCTGTGGTTCATGAAAGTTTCGAAAACGTTTCCGAGTATTTCGGAATTCTCCAAACAATTTTCAAAAACGTTTCTGAGAATTTCGGAATCCTTTTTCCGTGATTTTTTCTAAAAAATAATTCTTTACTATAGTATTGCATGCCATATCAGTTTCAGTTTTTTCATATCTAAGAGCAATGAAACAAGCAATTTTAGAATCATTCGTGGATTTTTTTTTTTTTTCTGAATTTCTAATGACAAATAGCATGGTTAACAGCATAACATATGCACAGTTATAAATTTTTGAAAATTTATGAAATAATATAGTAGTTTCATTCATAATCACAAAATCGTCGGGGGAGGGAAGGGGAGTACTTTCTCAAAAGTGGGATTGTTTGTTAAACAATATTAAACTTCAGTTTTTCTCTCAATATTTTCAAGACAAAATTATCAACATATTGTATTTTTAATGCAGAACTTAAAAACATATCTTGTATCAAACTTGATAGCTTTTATTTTCGGATAAAATTTGACAGAACTTACCTACACTTTGCGTTCCGAAATTCATTCATGTCAAGTCAATTTCTTTGACGAACAAAGTGTACCGAAAAGTACCAACAGAGAAATTGATGAATTTAAATATGACACCAAAGTCCCCCTGCTGGAACCATTCGGATTTATTCTTCTGTTCTTGCCCTTTTCCAGTTTATCACAAATATAGATGCTTAATCAAAATAGGTTACTGATTTAGAGTGTGCGCAAAATGCATTATATATTTTATTTATTAAAACATTGAACTCTATTACATGATTATTCCATTTCATATATACGACAGTCCCCCCCCCACACCATAAGAGTGATGGTGCACCCATAAAATGATATAAAGCGCCCCCCACCTTAAAAAAAGCAACCCCTTGAAAATGTCAATGGCACAATCTGCGTGGTGAACGCCCCTCGTCTTCTCACCATATGTGCATTGCATACTAATAACATAGTATTTAAAAACTGATCACTTTTAAAACGATGACATGAAATAATATTACTTTTTATTTCAGCATGTAAATGCAACTGTTCCATTTTTGCCACTGACTCATTCCTCCTGACTGTCCTACATTAAACTAGTATATCCACGAAGGAAATGTTATTTTCGGAACTAATGTCAAGGAATTTTTTATTGTTAACCACATTTAACAAAATGAATAAGTAGATGAATTAATTTCATAACTATGTTTTTACTAATAGATAACATGGTCATTTTCTAATGGTATAAATATTCTTAAATGAATGAATTAATTATAATATAAAAAGATAAATTATACCGGCACATTTTTTGTGAAGCATATTACAATACAAGAAAATATTTGCATTACCATATTTCTAATGAATTAAACAATTGATTTTTTTTTCTTTTTGAACCAAAATGTATGTACATCCAAGTATTTCGAAATAACTTTTCTGTGATTGCTTCTCAAATATAAATCTTACTTCTTTTGCGTAATTAATCAGTTTCAGTTAGTTACAACAAATAGTACACCGCGCACATAGGTATGTAGGATAACTTTAAATTAATTCGATAAACCCAAAAAGTTACAATTGGAGCCTCATCAAATGCAAATCAACAAAAATATAAATGTATATAACAACACGTTTTAAAATATTCATTAATACTTACAAGTGAACATGAGCGGAAGAAAATCTAAGTACCTCCATTACAACTGAATAAGTAATCCAAAGGGTTTCGTTTCATTAAGTATAAACACGGGTGTTGAAACTATTCACGCTTGAACACACAATATATATCTAATTATGGTCGCATTGGAAATTGTAAAGAAGCAAATGGTTATTAACTAACTTAATAGCTGCGTACATCGTCAAAAAAATCAAGGGCAGTCCAAAATGCAAAGGCGTAAAATTAGTTTCGACACATTTTACTACTCTCTAGACATGAAATAACAAGCAATCCAATGCTAAACAGTTGGTGAATGCAGCAACCATAGATAAGAAAAAAAGAAGTTCTCGTTATTTCCGACTCATTGGCGCCTGTGTCGGAAGGATGAAATAGGTTTCGAAGCGTTGCGTCATCACTTCCGCTTCTAGATATCTTAAAATAACAAAAAGCTTTCTGAATATTGAGGAGTTCGCTATTGGATGAAGGATTCCTACTATTTCGGAAACGTTTCCGATATATCCAAAAACGTTTCCGAAATTTGTTACAGTGTAACTCCAGCGGATGAACCCTAATCTCCAGTGGATAGCGTTAATTTTCAACCACTTTTTTGATTCTTCCTTCCTCTAAAATGACTGTCTTACCAGTAAAATTGTTAAGTGACTGAATCCAGTTCAGCGTTGTCCAAATAAAGCATATCCCTGCATGTCAAATATTACCAAAAAATGTTATCAAATTATCATGACGTGGTGCGAGTGTCATTGTTGCTGACGTCAGCATTACACTCGATCCGTGAATTCGCTGTTATGTATAAGGATTTGCATCTCAGGGAACCACACGAATAGTGTTGCAATGAAATAAATTATAATGAGTAGCAATCGAAAGAACATTTTGAGACATTATTTTTGAAACGAAATTAATTGCAACAGTACGGCTTCTCATCCTCGTTTAAGAGAAATCTTTACTCTGTCCTCTTTCAAGATCAGTTAAATTTTTACCTTTCAATACCTTCGCAAAGAGCACCAAAACATCGAAGAAAATAATGACTAAGTTAGAAGTTGGAGCGCTTCCACAATCTTGTCAACTGTGGTGACATTTATTCCAGTATATGTACGTTTAGTTTTATAGAAAGGTATTATAGTTTTTACTTAAGCTGAAGTATTAACTTTGAGTACACCATTGATTTTCTGGTAATTGTATACTTAACAAATCCAGTCCATTACGTTTTTTCTTTCCAATGTACATTAATGATTAAAAATACATAAAAAAATAAAGATCCCTTTTTAATCCCATTTTTTGTATTATTCATAAAAGTTTACTGGCCATGAAGTTTGTACTCTGTGTTTAAATATCTTGTAAAGAATGTATCTATGTTAGTTTTATGTCTCGTTGAGCTAAGATTGCGATCATTGGAAGTCAAATTCGCTATTTAATATTCGAAACCTGAGGCCCAAACTCGCAATCTCAGAGTCCGCAGTTCAGCGCCTTTGCCATTCGGCCAACCCGGCCCTCGTTTAAAGAAGCCCAACACACCTAAAGAACTTTTAACTTCAAAATGCGCGCATGCGCTGCATTCCTGTTCTCGGTTCCAGTGTCACGAGTTCAACTACTTTTTCCCATCTCAAAAAATGCCCAACACAGTAAGAAAGTTTTCATAAAAATAAAAAAAAGTTAATTTGAATTTTGTCATGTTGAATTCAAATAATGTTTTTCGCAATCACGAGGTGTGTGTGTGTATGTAGGCATGTGTGTTTATGTGTGTATGGGGTTATGTGTGTTTGTGTGTGGTGGGGCATGTGTATATGTGTGTATGCATACGTGTTTGTGTCTGTGTGCAGGCATGAGAGTGTGGGTAGTTGTGCGTGTATGTGTAGGTGTCTGTATGTATGCGTGTGTGTGCATGTGTTTGAGTGTGAATGTGTTTGTGTGTGTGTGTGTTTGTGTATGTGCGTAGGTGTATGTATTTGTATGTGTGTGTTTGTGTTTATGTGTGCGTGTGTGTGTAGTTGTGTATGTATGCGCGTGTGTGTAGGATATGGATGCAAGCTGGAGACTGTTTTCGCTATAGGAACAGCATCGTGATGAGCCGGTTGACGGTGGTGCTGCAGAGGGTGCTGGTGGGAATATAAAATGATAGCACATCAAAACAGTCAAGTGAGAACAATAAGCAATCGTGATTGCTCAAAAATGTTATGCGACAGAGTGAGAGCAAAAGTGTTACATACCTCAGTTTTGAATTTTAAAATTATAATAAGACTACTAGGCTAATTAGAACTGCAAAATACCAAAGGAATACAACAGAATGGGGAGAACACACTCGGTTGCACCCATCGGTGGATTTTCAAGATGCAGAAAATCGACAGCGTCCATGTCGTATGCATGATTTTGCGGCATGCAAAAGATCCCTCTAAGTGGGGAAACTGGGCGTCGAAATTCTCGTGGCAATGGCATCCAGGGTTGCCAGGTTTAAGATTATTAAATACGGGATGCGCTTCTAAGAGTGTGAAGAGAGGGGGAGGAATTACTAGATATGGTACATTTGTAAGGGGTGCTTTTCTGATGTGAAAGGTCTTTTCATGATAAATCTGAGAAATTCAATCGTAGCAAAGCAGTAAACTGTACAAAATGTCGCCGATCAGAATATAAAAAGTTTTCATTGCGATTGACGACGCATGCGCAGAGACATATTTCCAACATTAGTCAATGAGCAAAGAGGAAAGCAATCATTCGGCTCCTCATGGTCTGCCGCCAAAACAAAAACTAAATTAAAAGGAAAATATTTTTCGCGTTTGCTGCTACATGATTTTCTTATTGCTCTTTGTTTCACATTTTTTGTTTTACTTTTTTCCCCCTTAAAATAACGTCTAGCTTTGTAAAATATTGTTATTAGCTAGAATACGGGACTTTAGCCGTCCCGTACGGAAGTTCCCCGGGACATTTTTTCAAAGTACGGGACTGTCCCTTGGAATCCGGGACGTCTGGCAACCCTGATGGCATCCCACCGATAGTGGTGTCACGTGAAAGAGTGGTTGCTATGAAGAGGGATAGCACTAGGTCTGCAAAAGGCATTTGCCTCTACCGCAGCCACAATAGGGGGGGGGGGGAACTGTATTGCACCAACAGATTCAAAATTTCATTTCAAGATTCCAATTGACATGAACAGTGAATACTTTAACATGATGTAGCTTGACAATTTAGATAATTAAATAGAGTAAAATAATTTTATTTTACACCTTTAAGTATGCATAATTTAATACAACAAGTTTAATTTGAGGAATATTGACCCAAAAATTTCAAAATTTTAAGTACATTTGAGGCAGTGAGAAGCAAAGATATGTAAGCGGACATCCACAAGTTTTGAGTAAAGTGCGTTTGAAATAAGGTCCTACGTAGGTAGGACCGCAGAGAGACAAGGCGGGTCCCATGTCAGTTACCCCCCCCCCCCGTCGCCGGGCCCCCCTCTCTCCCCCCCCCCCAAAAAAAAGGGAAAAAGAAGAAGCAAAGGGATAAAAGACGAAAAAAGGGGGAAGGGGAAATAAAATAAGAGGGACAAAAGAGGAAAAAGGGGGGGGGGAGAAATCAAAACTGTTTACTAGAAAACAATTAACTCTATTTTAAGGACCACGGCCACAACAGTAAATACGAAAAGAGTATTTTTACTTAATCTTTACGCTTTCTCTTATTTGGAGTCCCCCCTGCCCCCCTTTTCTTCCTTTTTTTTTGAGCAATCACGATTGCTTATTGTTCTCACTTGACTGTTTTTGGCGTTCCTTTGATTTTATTTTCCCACCGCCCCCCTCCGCACCATCACCGTCGACCGGCTCCTCACGATGCTGCTCCTAGAGCGAAAGCCTTCTCCAGATTGCGTCCATATCCTACACACACGCGCATACATACACACACCTACACACATATACATGTATACACCTACACACACATACATACACCTACACACATACTTGCACCTACACACATACACAAACACACACAAACACACTCATGCCTGCACACAGACACAAACACATATGCCTACACACATACACATACCCCCCACACACACCTACACACAACTACCCACACACTAATGCCAGCACACAGACACAAACACACATGCCTACCCACACATACTTGCACCTACACACAAACACACATACCCCCACACACAAACACACACGCCTCCATACACACGCTCGTGATTGCGAAAAACATAATTTGAATTCAAGATGTCAAAATTCAAATTAATTTTTTTTTTTTTTTTGCAGCAGTGTCGGCGGGCCCCCGCAAAGCCCGGGCCCATAGGCTGACATGGCCTCTCGTCAGGCTTTCATTGAAATTTTTTTCTTCTCTTGCCTCAAGATAGAAGTGATGCTCACCAAGCATTTGCACTGATAATCTCCAAATTTTTAATTTAATTACATGCATCCCTTTTGCTTTTCTCTAATTCATTAGAGAAAAAGATTGAGACACGCCAGAAGAGTGTTTTCTTGGGTTATTCAAAAATTTTTTAAGGAAAATTAAAGCGTTTTTGTTTTAGTATGAATGTAAATATATTTTAAAAAATATTTTAAATAATTAACTAAAAAAAGAAAAAAAAAACTTTGTGATGTAAGCAACTCTTTTGCTATTCTTCATGGTTATTGTTAGGATATTGGAGAATCAACCGACTGGTCATAGCTACCTCTTTTTCATCGATGGAGAAAAAATGTGACACTAAAATTTGAGGACGAAAGGCCACAGTTTGAGCCTGGGCCCGATTAACCTCTCAAGTTAGGGGAAGTTAGATCTCATTTCAGGGCCCCCACCTTTTGTTTTCAGAACATATTTTCTACAAATTCTACACACATTGAAACAAAACTCACTAATGATGTAGGTATTATTTCCAAAAACGGCCAAGCAGATTTCCAATTAAAAATTATTTCCTCCCCCCTCCCCGGCATATCTAACTTTCGTATATTATATAATATTTGTACTCCCATTCACAGAAAGATAAGGGTGGTTAGTTGTTTCAGATTTATCACTTTATAAAATTTAACAAGCGTCATAGAAGTATATTGTAACACGTTGGGGCAAATTCCACAGACAAAAATAGCTTGCTACCACATTTTATGAACTGTGGCATCGCTTTTTAAAATTCTTCCAAAATTTTTATTTAGCGAGTTCTAATGTTTGAATACTTATAAAAATACATTCGAAAGCAGAAACTGAAAAATTTAAGTCATTTTTGGGGCCCCTGTTAACTTCGGGCCATTTGGGTGATCAGGCCCTTGTTCGAGCGGCAATGACACTATCCCGAATGACAACCTATTTCTTTGTTCTCCAGGTTCCAGCCGATGACGTCATCAGTGGATGCAAGTAAAGAGGAGCCCTCCAGAGTTCGCCGTCAATATGGTCCTGGTGGTGGACGGTATTACGGCGGTGCTGCTGGCTATCCAGGCCAAGGTGGTCCTGGTGGCTATGGCGGCAATTACGGTGGTGCTGCTGGTTATCCAGGCTATGGCGGTGGAGGATCTGGTGGTTACCAATTACTACCGGGTCCGCGGATTCCGAGTCTTGGCTAGGAAGCCACCATCGTGGTTTCCTGGTAGCCCTGGAGGAGTTGCATTTTTGTCTTGGGGACTATGCAGTGAGTCGTAGCATTTCCAAGAATCACCAAGTGCAATGGCGCAAAGGTAAGCCAAAAGCTTCCTTTTTAGCAAACTCAAGCGATTTTGTACAAAAGTCGAAAAACTAATAGAAAAACACATTGCACACAATATTTTAAAGGATCCGGTGCGACTTCCAACTTTCTTGAAAGGACGACACAGTTCTTGATTAAAAAACACAGGAAATTTATTTACATTATGTACAGGAAAGATCGTCAACAACTGCTAAATGAATCATCAGCAATTAAGCAAATATCACACAACACCGTAAACTCAACGGTTACACACGTATTTACTTCCAAATACGAAGAACAACACAGCGAAATGCCTCGCAATAAACAGAGCTAATACACTCTCAGTACAAATTCTCAATCGAAACCCCCTTTTTATCATGCGTAACGGCTTTTTATACACACCGAAAGAGACCTCTCAACTATTCCAGAAAATGCTACACCGTTCTACACTTTCTTATTTCTTTTTATTCACAAATTGTATCAATGAAAAATAGGGGACCGTATACTTCAGCCGAATGTATAGGGGCTGTATATTCATTACGGGAAACCATTTACAGGTTACGTTACTACAATAATTACTATTTACAGAATTTGTAACAATATTTAATGTCCAATCTGTGGCATTCATTTGAGTTTTAACATCTTGAGTTCAAATTATGTTTTTCGCGAATTGCGATAGGACCCTACTTGTCGAGTTTCTAATTTCTACAAATGGCCCCTACCGTAGTTCGGGATTGCAAAATACATAATTTGAATTGAAGATGAAAAAATTCAAATTAACGCCAGAGGCTGGATGATAAATGTTGTGTGCTGGATGCTGCTTTTTCTCTAAAGAGAATTGCTAAAAGAGAAGTCGAGAGGGTTCGTTATAAGCCGAGTTGATACTGGGGGACAAAGCCGTCTAGGGGAAACACCTTAGAGCAGAAATTAGTAACCGGAGGGAGAAAGTCCAATCGTTGGCTTGGGAAATGCTGAAGCAAAGATCTCAAGTCACATGTTTCAACGGCAACGAATAGGAGACTCGTTTTAAGTGAAACGAGTGAAAGCAATCTGATTTCTTCCAACACTTTACTTTCGCTCGTCATAAATAATAATAATAATAACTTGAATTGTTTTGAATTCAAGTTATATGTTTTGCAATCACGAATTGCAGTAGGACCCTACTCGTTGAGTTTCTAGTTCCTACAAACGGAGTGGAATAGAAATGGCCAAGAAATGTGGGCCCGTCTTATTATGGCTAGTGATTTTTTGAAGTTTACCCCAGACGTACATACACACAGAAGTAGCCAGTTATGTACAGTGGACTCTCTTTCTGAACACTCCCTAATGTGAACACCTCGATATTACGAACACATTTTGATGGTCCCGGCTAAACTCCATAGACTAGGCTGACCTCCCTGTACTCTGAACACCCTATAATATGAACATCCCGTTATTACGAACGCTATTTTTAATCCCGTGCAATTATTACCTCTTTACGTACTTAATATATTCACAATCGGTGCTAGGGAATTTCTATGATTCAAATTGCAAAAGCAGAAGTACCGTCTCAATTTCGTCACACTAATTGCAGAACGTAAAGAAGATGAAGAGAAGGAGAATAAAGATTACTTTCGTAGATATTGTTGCATTTCATAAAATCATTCAACTGAGCAATATGAGTCTGAAGTTTGTGCCACTGATCTGCATATTTCAAGAATCCAAACATTCAGGACCTTTAAAGTACGATTTACAAGCAATATGCGGCTGACAATCACCCGGAACCCTTTCCACTCGAACAATTGGATGGTAACACGTACTTAGCACGAGAACACACGATGCAAAAACGTATTAAAATTATTCTTTTTTAAGAGGTAGTGTACTGATTAGAGGAAGTGTACAGATAGTGAAATATTTTATAGTTGTTTGTTACGTAAAACTTTTTAAATAAAAAAAGAAAAAAGAAAAACAAAGAACCTGACTACATAAAAAAAAAAAAAACAAAAAACAAAAAAAAAAAAACAAAAAAAAAAAAAAAAAGACAAAAAAAAAAAAAATGAATTTTGACATCTGGAATTCAAATTATGTTTTTCGCAATCACGAGTGTGTGTGTGTGTGTGTGTGTAGGCGTGTGTGTGTGTAGACGTGTGTGTTTGTGTGTGGGGGGTATGTGTGTGTGCGTAGGGGGTTTGTGTATGTGTGTGTAGGCATGTGTGTTTGTGTATGTATGTGTGTTTGTGTGTGTAGGCATAGGCATGTGTGTTTGTGTCTGTGTGTGTAGGCATGTGCGTTTGTGTCTGCGTGCAAGCATGAGTGTGTGGGTAGTTGTGTGTATGAGTGTGTGCGTGGGGGCGGGGTATGTGTATGTGTAGGCATATGTGTTTGTGTCTGTGTGCAGGCATCAATGTGTGGGTAATTGTGTGTTTGTGTATGTGTGTAGGTGTATGTGTGTGTGTGTGCGTAGTTGTGTATGTATGCGCGTGTGTGTAGGATATTGACGAAACCTGGAAAAACGGTTTTCGCTATAGGAGCAGCATCGTGAGGAGTCGGTCGACGGTGATGCTGCGGAGGGTGGCGGGGGGAAAATAAAATCATAGGAATTCAAAACCGTCAAATGAAAGCAATAAGCAATCGTGATTGCTCAAAAATAAATAAATAAATAAATAAATAAATAAATAAATAAATGAAAAGGAAAAAATGTAAGCCCAGTAATTTTGAATGTTCTTAAATACTACTGAATAACTACTCAATTGAAATAGTTTTATAACCAATACACACATAAGACAAATCATAAATTCAAAAGCAGAAAGAAGAATATGTCGAGAATTTGATATAAGTTCTTATATAAAAGGCCTCCCCTAACATGTATCACCCAATCAAGTCACCAATCCAATTATTCATCACCCAATAAAAGTCTCCCAATATGACGGGACTTCCTAGTACCTGTGTAGTTTTTTGCAGTAAGTTACCGCCCTAAGCAGAAATACATAAAATACACCTCCAGCTCAGTTATTCCATCCAAGGACTGTGCTTTTTAGCACTCACCAGTCCGAAATAGGACGTAACTGAGCTGGAGAAGGAAAACCAGGTACACAGTGCTGCCAGGAATGGGTTTTCCGCCTCCAGCTCAGTTACTTCCTATTCCGGGCTGATGAGTGCAAAAAAGCACGAAACTGCAGTTCTTGGATGGAAGAACTGAGCTGGAGGTGTATTTCATGTACCTGTGTAGTCGTTTTGCATATGCGTTCAATATCTACGGAGAACGGCGGAACTAGAGTTGGGGAAAACCTAACCTGGCAGTACTGTGAAGGCTACACAGATTTTAATCACAACATGGGTCACATGGGGCCAGGTTAGGTTTGTCCCAGCTATAGTTGGGTACAAGTTGATGCCTTTTGTTGCTACCAGATACAGTGCTCTGAACTGCAGTTGTGGAGGCTATAGGTGGTTTTTTGTTTTACAGTTTCCCGATTTTCTTTTCTGAACTTCTACAATTATAACTGTATAAGTTATAAATTCTTCTTTGGTAACGATAAGTACGTGTTTTTTGAGCAATCACCATTGCTTATTGCTTTCATCTGACTGTTTTGAGTTCCTATGATTTTATTTTCCTGCCAGCACCCTCTGCAGCATCACCGTCGACCGGCTCCTCACGATGCTGCTCCTCTGACGAAAACAGTGTCCAGATTGCGTCCATATCCTACACACGCATACATACACACACCTGCACACACATACACACACTCATGCTGCACACAGACACAAACACACATGCCTACATACACACGAACGCCTACACGCACACGCGTGTACACACAGTGGCGGATCATGGGATTGTGAGGCCCCAGGCGCAACCTAATCCGGAAGCCCTCTATTGACACAACAAAAATAAAAAGAAAATTAATTTGAATTCTGAAATTTTGAATTCAAATTATGTGTTTCGAAATCACGAGTTGCGACAGGACTCGTGGGGACTCACTGGAGTTTCTAGAAGCGGCTCCTACCCCCCCAAACCTGCCCTTCCTCTTGAGCGTGTACCGGTGTGTGTGTAGGCTTGTCTTTGTGCATTGACCTGTGTGTATGCACCGCGTAGGCGTGTGTGTATGTGTGTGAAGGCGCGCGCGTGTGTGTGTGTGTGTGTGTGTGTATGAGAGTGCGCGTGTGTAGGACATGGATGCCACCGACCAGGAGAAGCAGAATCCGAAGGACAGTGCTCAGGGCTGGAGCAGTCGCGCCTGCAGAGGACGGTGGGCGGTGGTACTGCAGAGGCTCCTGGTCCAAGCTGAAAAAGGCACAGACACCAAAGACGGCCAAGTGAGGACAATAAGCAATCGTGATTGCTCAATATAGTTTACTAATATAAACAATGCAGAAAATCATAACTTTGTTTTATTCTTTGAATCAACAAGATTCGGGGGAAAGGAGGTTGTTACATTCTTATTTAAAAGAGAAAAAACGACATTTCTGACAAAAAAAAAAAGCAAAACATTAGTGAAAAATTTTGCCTTCTATATTTTTACGTAATTTAGCCAGTACAGAGGGTGGGATCAAAGCTCCAATCTCCGGCATCTAGTAAAATTCCAGCTTTTTTACTCTGTTTTTCAATGCAAGAAGACAATGCAATGCTGAAGAATTTTCTTGTAACTATGGTATAAGAGCGGAGTAAAATGCGTATATTCAAAATAATAGAAACGTCCCATTTCCAATAAACGCATTTACTCTAATTTTTACATAAAAGGTAATTTTTAACAAAACAAATTTTTAAGATCACTAACTACAAGAGAAATTTTTTACACGAATTTTATAAATTCCTTATTTACATATAGCACAAATTAAGTTGCATGATTAAAATCCGTTGATTTTTTTTTTTACTGCATAAACCTCACACTGCCAGACTTTCACCCACGAAAATTATTTCTAACGTAATTAATTTTCCATACTTCCTGTGGTATTTTTGAGTTGCTAGCCCTTCTTTCTCTTTTTCGAAAATAAAGCTCGAAATAAATTGCAGTCTATACAGTGTGAAAATTATAGCAACGAACAACAGCGTAATCTCACTTCATGCATTTTCGACTCAGCGCACGAGAAGAGCGATAGCTCTTCGTAGGACTCAAATGGTAAAGAAACAAAACATCAAAATATTTGAGACGTGCGCACATTCTCCATGTAATACTTTCATCAAGTTTGATCAACTATTCTAATCAAAAGTTTCTGAGGAAACAAATGCTTTCAAATTCTTTCATGTGAGGACATTGTATTCAAAAGTAGATCTTTTCCAGCATGGCTTCAGGACTATCATTCTCAATGAAAGCGCTAAAACCGGCGCTTTACAATGACAGACTAAATTTTTAAAATGTAAAATGTGTCAGCAAGTATAAAAATATTTTCATTCTAAGAGTATCGAATGTGCGAGAGACAAATGAATAAAAAAAGAGCAAAATTTGCTTGAAACCGCTTGCAGAAACAGGCATGTTAAAACTCCACCATTACAATATTTATTTTCGCTAACCCTCTGAAAACCTCTCGCAAACCCCTGAGGGTTCACCGAACCGCTAGACTATACCATCACCCCCCTCCCCCAGTAAAAGAACCCCATATTTAACTAAATAGAAAATGAAAAATCATTACTTCTTAAGTTAAATATTATTCAAAAATTCATAAAAATATGATCCCATTGAGATCCCAACTTAATACTTTGCACAAACGAAGATAAATTACACAAAAAATTTTGAGATAATCATTATGTTTACTGAGAAATTTAAATTTAAATTTCACTTTTAAAAAATGATTTTTTTTATAAAATTAGGCATGTTGCACATCATATTAAACAGCAACTCATATTCTTTAAAATCCTTTTTACCAAATCTTTCTATCTATATTTGGTGCTGAATTTTCGTCCATTTTATGTTCAAGCATTCATGAAAAAAAGAGGATTTTTCTAAAAATCAAAGTCTTATAAATAAAAAAATAAAAGAGTTAAAAATATAAAAATGTGTACTTTTGATTACCTTGAAGAATACAATCGATGAGCTAAATTTCAAAGAAATACAAAAATGTGAAGGAAAAAATTTCTCAAATTTTGGATCTCTTCTCAGAAATACGCTTTTTAAATATTTCCAGAGTAATTTCCTTCATTTGAGTTTTTGAGCAATCACATTGCTTATTGCTCTCACTTGCTGGTTTTGATGTTCCTATGTTTTATTTCCCCCCCCCGCTTCCCTCTGCAACCCCACCGTCCCGGCCCCTCCTGATGCTGCTCCTCTAGCGAAAACCGTCTCCAGGTTGCGTCCATACCGTACAAGCATACATACACACACCTACACACACGCACACACGCGTACATACACACACCTACACACACATACTCATGCATGCACACAGACACAAACCCACGCGCATACGTACACACACCTACACACTAATGCATGCACACCTACACACACACTAATGCATGCACACCTACACACACACTCATGCCTGCACACAGACACAAACACACACGCGTGCATACACATACCTATACACACACTTACACACACATAACCACACACTCATGCCTGCACACACACACACACTCGTGATTGCGAAAAACACAATTTGAATTTAAGAAATCAAAATTCAAATTATTTTTATTTATTTATTTATTTATTTTTGCCCATTCCTAAGCATTTCTGGAAAAAGAAAAAACACTTAAAATTGGTGAATCTAAATTTAATTTGGTATCAGCTTGACGAAAGCAACACCATGCATTACGTCAGCTCAAAAACGGGAAAAAAAAGTTTCGAATGTAAGCAACTTCTGTTACGTAAATTCATGCCTTCTAATCAAGGAACACTGTATCTTGGTTAATATGATATATAAACATCCTACGCTACAGTTGAAAGCAAATTATAAAAATTTACTTCACTATTTTTTATGGATAACTCGCTATGGGGAAAAAAACGGGTTTCCCTGCTTAAGCTTACATAGGGTGAATAGTTTATATCGAAAATAGGAAAAATCCAGCATCGTAAAAAATGATGCGTAGGAGCAGTGCCATCAAAAAGAAATGCGCTTCGGCTGTTTCAAAACGATTCTGTTTTTTAATTTATAACTAAACTGCTAAGTAAGGTACAACAGAAAAAAAAAGTTTGATTGCTCACCTAAATTCCAGTGTTCTTTTATTAGAAAACTAGAAAGATGCTAAACACTGTGGCAAGACAACAAGATAATTCTGAACTGAATTGGATTGAAATGTACGAGTATAAAGAGAGGAAAATGGGTGCCGCATAGATGAAACCGTGCAAGTGTCCCAGAAGAAGCCGCGAGGTCAAAGATTCGTGTGTGTTGCCCGCTGATTTTTCTTTCTCGATTTGCAGAAACTTTTCTTTTATCCTGACAACTGAGAACTAAATTCATCAAAGAAGTTCAAATTAGAATATATAGTTTGAAAAGTAAAATGACTAAATTTTTCTGAATATTTTCCAAACAGAAAATATTAAGGGAACACCTTGCCCAACCATTTCGCTGACCCTGCATTTGACATCAGCAGCAGCAGTTACGGTACAATAAGTTAAAGAAAAGACTCTTCTCACTTGCCAATTATAGAGCACGAAACAGGCCCGGATCTGCGTTCCCGCAGCGCAGCGGGCCCCACGTCCTTAAGGGACCCAACGGCTCAAGAAATTGAAAAAAAAAAAAAAAACACTAGCATTAAGACTTAGTAACGATGCAATTATACACTGCTGGCCTTTGGGGACAGGCCCTACAGATTTTGTTGTAGGGGGCCCAAAATTTACAGATCCGGGCCTGGGACGAAATATGCTGCTTGTTTTGATGAAGCATTCCGGAGGAAGGAAAGAAATATATTTTGAAACTTTGAACCTCGTACACACACACACACACACACAAAAAAAAAAAAAAACACTTTTTTTTAATATCCCAATTTTTTTCTCCTGGAAAAATCCAAACAAAGGCACCTTAAGTCTGAGGCCACCCTAAACGCAGGGGCCCTATTGGGAGCAATCATCCCGCGCCTAAAATCCATGGCTATCTGTCAATTTCCATGAGTTTTGAGTATTTTCCATTCAAAATTATGACTCTCTATGGCATATCCTCAAAATAAATAAATAAATAAATTTGGTTTCGAGGATGTGACACTTCACGACTCCGAGGCCCCCTGCTTTGCTGGAGGCCCCAGTACGCGCCTCATAAGCCTATGCGGTGATCCGCCACTGCGTACACAACACTCACACACACGCATGCATGCATGCATGCATGCATACATACATACACTCACACACACACACACACCCACACGCGCCTACACAAACACACACGCTCGCGATTGCGAAAAACGTAATTTGAATTCAATATGCCAAAAATTCAAATTAATATAATTTTTCAATATTTATTCGATTTCAAGTGTAATTAATCCATGCAAGGGCGCCCATATGGGGAGGGCAAGTGGGGGCTTAAGCCCCCCCTCTTTGAATTTAGAACTTCCTTGCTTTTATTGCTTCTTGTAAAAAATTTCTTCTCCAGCCATTAATGAATAAGTTATTAAAAATGTAAAGTTTTAACAAGTCTAATTCGTACTGAAATCGGTTTCTGTGGGAAAAATATCCTGCTAAACCATGGGGAAAATATCTAAGATCCCTTTTAAAATTTTGCATATGGGCGCCCTTGAATGCATGTGATTAAGAATGAAAATCAGGTTGAAGAAGCGCACATTATGGAGAAGGGTGCAATAGGGAAGTTGCAACCTTTTAAATGTTCATATTTTGGCTATTGGATATTGTTAATTGACTCTCAAAACTGAAAAATTCACCATCGCCGAATTTTAAAACACCGTGATTGATTTTTAATGAATTTTTAAAAATCCACGCGCAAAAGTGCGCTCTTCTGAAACGCCACGAGCTTACGTCACAGGGCAGCCTTCCGCCGAAGATCCCTTGTTTTCGCTACGGACATTTTGAGCGCGCTGATATTTTTATTTTTTAGAAATTCAATAATCCTTTTGAACACACTATGGAGGCCGGATTCGTTAAAGCACAATCTAATAATCTTGCTCAAGTAACATCAATGATGGTATTAGAATATTTTCGAGAGGATGAGAGGTTTAATGTTCCAGAAATGCGAGGAGATAAGTTTTACAATTCGTCTTCGAAGCCAACTGCACGTCCTTCGGCTTCTCCCGCGGCAGACGAGCGCATGACCGTCACTTCCTGTGTCGTTTGACGTCACAAGCGCTTGAACTTTAAAATTTAATTTAAAAAAAAACTACTTATCGTATCGCAAACATTTTTTCACCTATGATGTTCATACATGTTACTCTATTATATAAAAATAAAATTGAAAAATCGAAAACTTCCCTATTTCGAGTGAAATCCGCAATAGGGGCGAAACTGGTTTCCTTTTGTTCAGAAAACGGAGAATGGAGAAGGGGGAAGTGAACGCGATCCCGCTGACGGAAAATGGCTATAACGCGATTTTTTCAACACTAAACAATATTAGACCTAGCCCGAATTCCTCGCCCGCAACATGAAAATTTTCGGAAGGGAATCGCGGTGTGTAAGTTTTCGCTTTGTTGACTAACTACTAAAATTTTTTTTTTTTTTTTCGTGAATGGACTTTTATCTCTTTAGCATCACTGAGAGCGGAATTTCCCACACGGTACTAGTTGAACATCTCTTATACAAATAACTACTTCTCATTTTCCATTTACTTTTTTTTTTTCATACTAAATGCGAAAGTTAACGAAATACAGTCGAGTCCCGACTTACATGAGGGATGCGTTCCAAGACACCTCGCGTAGGTCGGAATTTCGCGTTGTGGAACAAGGTATGTTAAGTAATTTTTTATAAGCATACCCAATTGTTTCAGTCGTTTGTAAACACCCCTCATATCGTTTCAAACCACTTATTAACAATATATTACAGTATCTTTTGCAACGAACCGACTTTTTCCGTATTTTAGAAAAAGCGTTATTATTTGACAAAATTCTGCTCCAAAATCAATGATTAATGGGGGAGAGAAACTTAAAATAAAGCAGTATAAATAAAGCTGTAGTGTACATACTTACAGTATGTACACTACAGCATTATTATAGCACTTAACAGTATAGATATAGTAAATATATTTATAATTTAAAAAATGAAGAAGGTTTATGCAGCGCGATCAGAGTGTTATTAGAATGTATTTTATCAACGTTCATATGTAAAAGGGAAAAAAAAGTTAAGAATCGAAGCGGTTATTTGTATAAACTAATTGTTCAGATTAATACAGTGGGTGAACTTCCGCTTTCAGTGATGCTAAAGAGATGAAAGTCCATTCACAAAACCAATATTTAGTGTCAACGAAGCCCATTCTAACCCTCCACCGCTCTTTTCCGAAAAATTTCATGTTGCAGGCGAGTAATTTGTGTCCGCACTAAAAAATTCATTACTCATGAAAAACTCGCGTTATAGCCATTTCGCGTAAGTCGGATCGCGTTGTAGCGGGAGTCGACTGTATAATGACACCTAAGAGCGCTGTTTTATCTAAAGTTGGTGAAGATATAAAGGAAAAGAGAAAGTTTGACAGTTAAAGAAAAGCTAAAGTTTCTCGAAAAGCTGAAGCTCAACTAAAAAATGCGTTGAAGTATAGCACAACAATTAAGTCTGAGTGAATCTTCCATACGTACCAGGAAAAAGTCAAGAAAAGGAAATCCATAAAAGTTCTCCGAGTGATAGTATCCAAGCAAAATGCAAATATTATGAAAAAGGAAGCTGCTCTTGTTCTAAGTTAAAGAAACCAAAAAGAAGGGTATTGCCATGGATGGAAACGTTACAAACGAATTAGTGTAACTGTATTTAAAAATATATTAGAACAACGGTTTGATCAAAAAAAAAAAAAAAAAACTAGATTTTTCATTACAACAACTTTTTTTTTTCAATTAAAAGTAGTGCAAAAAACTAAAAAAAAAAAAAGAGGTAGTGTTTTTCTCCCCCTGCGCTAAACAGATTATAATATACAGTAGACGCAAAGCAATACAAAAGAATTTCCAAAATTACTGCATTTGGGAAACAGATATATAACTATGAAACATGCGAGTCACAAAAATTTATCTCAAGTAATGTGTTACAGAAACGTGAGAACCATGATTTTTACATTTTTGATGCAGGATGTGGCAAGGAGCTAAATTTGACACGTATCGACCTTTCTCCCCCTACCCCCTCCCATATGTTATAAATTAAGTTTATGGTTTGTAGACACACTTTTCCAAATTTTCAAGGTTTTCAAGCACTTTAAAAAGAAATTTATCTTTTCAAGTACTTTTCTTTTTTTTTAAAGAACAAGTGATGAAATTTTCGGGAGTTGGGGGCCTTCAACAAAACGGGTGCCCTAAGCTATACCTAGTTTAGTTTATAGGTAAATCTGTTTTTTTTTTTTTTTTTTTTTTTTTTTTTAAACCTTTGTTTCAGTTTCTAATTTGTGGAAACAATAGTTGATTATTTTCAGTATTTTCAGCTGATTACATAGCTTTTCAACTGGTATTTTTACTCATATACTTGCCCTAATGGTTTTCAATTCAAAGTAGTCGTTTTGAACACATTTCAGCAACCCAGTGACAGCTTTACTCTCTTGTAATACAGTGTACGGTCCACCCCCCCCCCCCCATCAGAGAAGGACAGTCGCTATTCTCTACATCTTTACTTCTGAACTACTCAAAAAAAATATTTAAAAAAAATCATCATTTTTTCTTTTATGATTTTGGAAGATGTGTTGTTACCATGTATCGAGTCCTCCCAAGACTGGGGGGGGGGGGGGGCATTGCCCCCTTTCGCCTCTCCATAAATCCGCCCATAAAATTACAATAAACAAGCAATCTGCTCAATAAATTTAGTTAAGAGAGTTGTTAAATCTAAAACAGCTGAATTTTGAAAAAATTTTTGTCATACATTTTGTTTTGATACAGACTAATGAATGAAATATATTTTAAACACTACGCAAATCAAATCTTGTTAAAGGTTTATAAAAAATTTTAATAATAATATTGAGGCAAACCTAACACGGCAGCGCTGCGTAGCCTTCACAATGTTGCGAGGTTATGTTTACTACCCCAACCATAGAACTTTTTATACATGTATTAAACACATTTAACATATTAAAAATTCATTTATATCAATATATGATATTTTAAATAAATTTCAGTGATGAATTAAATTTCAACTACTTAAGTTTCAACTATTTTTTTTTACAGGAGCATTTTGAATTCAAGCACATTAGCTTTTAATATCGTATGAGGAAGAAATCCGTAGAACTGAATTACAACGAAAATCGTTTCTTCGCTCAATTAAAATTGAATTCTGTAAAAGAATAATTGAGTGCATTATTTGTGCAAGTCATTTCAAAAAAATTCTACTTAAAAAAAACATCTTTTTTTTTTAAATTTTTTTACAAATTTTTATTTAGTAAAAAATTATTATAGGATTTTAATTGGTGATAAAACTAATTATGGCAGTGATAATACTAAAAGTTTAAAATGCGCTGACGATAACGATTTGCTTCCATCGGGAATCGAACCGACGCCCTCTCTACCTCTAAGCGCGTCCCTTATCCACCATGCTACATAGCCTCGAAAACTGAGGAACTAAGTAATATTCATATACGATACTGCAATACATACGATTCAAAAGTTCACGCTATCAGATTTAAAAATTTAAAAAAAAAAAGGTCAAACGTACACTTGCTAATGGTTTTAAAGCAACAACTTAATTATATAAATCACGTAAAAGAGAATCCTTCAATTATCCAGCTTTGTTTGCGTGTAAATACAAACTTTTTAACATTGAGTACAGTAACCTGATTGGCGCGTGTTTAAATCCCGAATGTCGCCAAAGCATGCTTTTTTCATTAATCGGAAAATCCAGCATTAAAACTAATATTACAGGAAAGAAAACACTATGAATTTCGAGAGAAAGTAAGTTAACACATTAAAGTATATCTTAAATGTATTGGTTTGCCATCAAAGTCGAAAATATCGCTTAGGATACAAGAAACAAAACCTTGAACGTAAGCCTGGCAAAACAAAACAATTTTTCAGAAATTCCTGGGGAAATTTTCTCCTTAGTGAAGGCAAGATATAGGTAACCAACACATCAAAGAATGTAAAACCAAAAATTAAATTGCATAGTTTTCCGTATTTTAAAAGGAATCCACCTTTTTTCTTTGAGCGCGTGTTGCGCGCAATGCAAATCCTATGGACGGGAACTTGAGCGTGTGACGGTTTTTGCCAGTGACCAATCAGCGCGCAGTACGCCTGTGTCGCATCTCTCAGTATAAAGGGTCGCTACCCTGGAGGAGGGGCGCAAGCTTGGGGGGACAGGAGCCGTTTCTAGAAGCAATAACTCCAATGAGTAGGGCCCTGTCACAGCTCGTGATTGCGAAATACATAATTTAAATTCAAAATATCAGAATTCAAATTAATTTGATTTTTTTTTTTACTTAATTTTATTATTTTTTTTTCTCAGTCATGTCAGTTACAGGTGACAAAAACAAAAAGTAGTCCATGTTCGGTGTTTTTGCCATTTATAAGCATAAATAAACTTTTCCAGATAATGCGCAAGCATTCCATAAAACGGTATCCGATCCAACTTTTTCTCAGTCATATTTATCTTTAAAACATTGAGCTAAATAGGAGTTGCTTATTCCGATCAGAAAGAAAAACCTTTTGAAAATGTGTTAACCTGTGTTATCTGACTCCAAAGTCTTCTACTTCTGATTCGCATCAGAACTCTTTTAAACTGTACTTTAACTTTTAAGGAAATGAAACAGAAACAAAAGTGAAACTGTAAATAGAAATGCCTCTTAATTTCGAAACACATAGCATTTACAATGAGGTTTCCATGCCAAATTAGAGTTTTGAATCATGGTTACGTCTGTTAGTTGCAGACAGATTTAAAACCCGTATGATCACCGTTGTTGTTGTTGTCGTGTGCCAGCTAAGCTGGCAATTTGGGGTGCGCTGCTTCACTTTTCCAACTATGTCGTCATTTGGTGTGAAGTCCGACTTCTGCCGTACGCACATGCCATAGGGACCCGTTTATAGGGTAGGCAACCATTCACAGCATAACAACACATTCACACAAAGAAAGGACAAGGACAGGAGAGAGAAAGTACATCCATGTCCAAGCTGGGATTCAAGCTCGGGACCTCCCCATCGCCAGGGGTGCCCACCCCCTTCGAGCAAAGGCGCAACGCCCTAAAAATCGTGAAGACTCCCTAAAGCAAGAACCCCCTTAAAAAAACGAAAACACTCCTCAAAACACCATCCTAAAAATCGCGAAGACCCCCTCAAAAGCAAAACCCCCCTAAAAAAACGAAAACACCCCTCAAAACACCCCCTAAAAATCGCGAAGACCCCCCAAAAGCAAGAACCCCCCTAAAAAAAACGAAAACACCCCTCAAAACACCCCCTAAAATCGCGAAGACCCCACCAAAAGCAAGAATCCCCCTAAATAAGAGAAAATACCCCTCAAAACACCCCTAAAAATTTCAATGGCCCAGTCTGCGCCATGACCCCTTCTAAGTGGGCACCACTGCCATCGCAGTCAGACTCCTCTGACCACTAGACAGGGCGAGCGGCCTATATGATCACGGTTATTAAATAAAATTTATTTGTTCTTCTCTAATTAGTATATTGGTGAAATTTCTGTTCATTAAAACAGAAAAAATACTTTAAAAATTTATAATTCATTTGTTTAACAGTTGATCATTTATCTTTGCAGTTCTCAATAGCCCCAGCCTCCGGGAAAACTAAAATGTGCTTCCAGCAGTGATGGCCAAGGACACCTCCATTTTTATGCTCACTTATTGTTTAATAAATCGATATTCTGTAAAATGAATTCTTTTGTTTACTCAGTGAATGACATGAACACGCAGCCAAACGTACACATCACCCACAAAACTAATTCCTAAAATTGATTTCAATGGATACTTTTCTCCGCACACACCCCACCTCTTAGCCGTAGGCCTTAGGTTCCATCTCACGGGGGGTCCGCGTAGCGGGCCCCCCGCGGGACTGAGTGCGGCGGTCGATAGTCGTCTGTGCTACGGACGGGCTTGGTGCTTATTGCGCCGGGGAAGGTCACCATACTGAGCTTCCGCTCAGCTGGGTGTTTACCCCTTAATGTGTGGGTCTTGCTCACCGTGAGATACGGTATATCTCCCCGTACCTCGTTATTTCAATGGATACTAGTGTTGATTCCCAAGAGATCCAGGACTTCGGAGTCGGAAGGAAAATAGCTGACTCCGATTCCGGGAATTCCATCTCCTCCTACTCGGACTCCTTTACCCGAAAATCAGCTTGGCTCCGACTCTGACTCCGCAGCCATAGCAGATTTCCCCCGGATTCGGAGGGAAAATAACCAACTCTGACTCGTTTAATTTCAAAATCAGTCCGACTTCGACTCCGCAGCCCTTGTCATTACACCCTGAAAGATACATACCAAAGAGTCGTCGAATACAGCATTTTGAGGGTTTCAATTTCGAAAATTTCCTGGAGATCCAGTAGCAGAATTTATTTTAGCAGTCTCCAACGTAGATCAAGGGACTTAAAGATTTACTTTTCGTCATAAAACTTACTAAGCCGCAACTATTTTAGAAAGGATCATACAAGCCCGAGATAATTGATGTAGATGAAGATTTAATTTGGAATTTATTAAGTTTACATTTTAACTAAACTGTTTTGGTACATGAATTATTTAAGCTTTGGATCTTGTTTAATGTTTCATTTTTTTTCCCGAAAATTCACTTAAAAATGTAAGCGAAAGTGAAGTTTTCCGCAGTTTTGATCCATTTTGATTAATTTAAAAATACCTTTTAACGCTTCGAATGAATACAATTTCTAGGCTAGTCTTTAATTATATTTTGGAGCAAAAGTTAATTTTTTTAACCTTAACTTCTCTAATGTACGTTAACACACACGGTTTGTTTTTTTTTCATTTAAAATGGAGACCAAAAGAGGGGAAAAAACCTTATTTTACGTGACAGTACAAAACAAAAACCTATTATGTTCAATGGGATTGTGGTAGAAACATTTTGTTTTTCGCAATAAATTCTATCTCACGGTGTTTTCTCGCTTAATTAGACTGCACAATTCAATTGCTAATCATGAATCATACCTTGCTCAACCCTACGAAGATGAGTCTAGCGGTGAGTTCAGATCTTTCGCAACATCATTAACATGCACTAATTTAGCCTCAGAAAATTGCTTCATGATCCTTCCTTTGGATGCATATAGATGTGATGAAAAATACTTCACAGAAGCATAGGCATCCAGATCCTTTCGAGATGAAACCATTCCTTATCTTCCTCGTCATCTGCAGCATCACGTAAGTACTCCATTTTTATTTATCTCCCTGTGGCGCTCCTATCAGAAGTGCTCACTTCTTTTGCTTTGGAAGAGGCGTTCCTTGTAGCCCCGAAACACGTGTATGCCAAGTTGACGATTTATATCTTAGCGAATCAAATAAGATCAATCTTATGATTTTCTAAAACTTCTTTATCTTCTTTATCTTTACTAATAATAAAGCTGAAAGTCTCTCTGTCCGGAGGATGTCTGGATGTCTGTAGGATGTCTGTGACGCGCATAGTGCCTAGACCGTTCGGCCGATTTTCATGAAATTTGGCACAAAGTTAGTTTGTAGCATGGTGGTGTGCACCTCGAAGCAATTTTTCGAAAATTCGATTTTGTTCTTTTTCTATTCCAATTTTAAGCCCATTTTTCACAGAAATTTAATAAAATGGTAAAGAATTTGTTCTGAAAATTATCTTTCTTTTCTTTACTTCTTTATCTTTCTTCTCTTCTTTTTAAATAACAAACCTGAAAGTCTCTCTGTATGGATGTTTGGATCTCTGTGACGCGCATAGTGCCTAGACCGTTCGGCTGATTTTCATGAAATTTGGCACAAAATTAGCTTGTAGCATGGGGGTGTGCACCTCGAAGGGATTTTTTGAAAATTCGATTTTGTTCATTTTCTATTCCAATTTTAAAAACAAAAATATAAGATGGACGAGTAAATTACGAAATTATCATAACGTGTACCCGTAACATGGGTACAAGCCAATTGGCGAGAAAATTCAGCATACATTATTTGTAAATACACAGGCGAACCAAAAGACCTTTTAATTTTTCTATTACGGGCAAAGCCGTGCGAGTACCAATAGTAGATCAATAAGAAGCAATCTTCAGAGGTTGGTGAGCGTCAACGAGTAGGGGCGGGGCCCCCTAGTATCTGAAAAAAATGGAACGTCTAAAAAATGTACGCATTGTTTTTTAGTAAAAATAAATGTTTTTTTTACTTGTTTGTTGTAGTAATTAACGGGTAAATGCTTCAGTAATCGATTGCACTGTATATACAGGGTGTTCCGTTTTAACCTGCAAGACTTATTTTCGCAACCTTTAGTCCTAGATGCATACTTCCAACTGTTCAAAATCAGATGCAGAGCAGCAAAAAAAAAAGAGTCAAAAATACAAAATTTAACTTTTTATTCAGGCCCTAGGTCCCCTATAATTAGAGAAATAGTCTCCTTTGAAAACTTTTACTAACTCAAAAAACTCGCCATTTGTGCGACCAAAACTCAAGGAGATATTCCAGTTCAAGGTTTTAAGGGACCATACAGAAGATGAGATTGGAACTTATCGCCCTTTCAGGAGACTGACAGGTCATCAAAGTAAAAAAACAAGGTATTTATATTTTTCATTGCTATTCAAAAATAAATGCAAAATGTTATGCCGTGATACTCAAAAATACACTACAAAGCCTCGAACAATTTGAAAAACCACACTCTATGCAGACATATCATTTTAAACACTTGTTAACCACTTTTTTTCCCCAAAAGGTATTATTGATGGCGAGTGAAAAGTGGTCTAAGTCACAAAACGCTATGTTTCATATCTCGGTGAATATCATGGATGTAGGAATAACTCCTACCTCCATCGTGAATATTGGTCGTACTTATTTCAAACTTTTTGTGTTGGAATTATTTTTCAATGGAGATTGTTTCCCTAAACATAAGTTAGGAGATCTGGGCCCGTATAAAAAGTTGAATTTTGGTATATCGTAACTCTGCATCTGATTTTGAACATTTTTGCAATTGGAAGTATACAATATACATCTAGGACTAACGATTACGAAACTAAAGGTCTTGCAGGTTAAAACGGAACACCTTGTATAACACAAAACGAATATTAATTGATAAATATTAAACGTAAAACGCAGCAGACGACAAATTTATGAAATCAGTATCACTTCCTCTTTCTCATCGATGGAAAGAAATGAAGACCCTACAATTTGGGGACAGCAGGCCTTCAGTCCCCAAGGTAATGAATGATACTACTCATGATTAACAACTGTTGGTTTCTTTTTCAGGTTTTCGCCGATGATGGCAGCTGGGGATGCAAGTAAAGAGGGACGCTCTAGAATCCGTCGTCAATATGATGGTCCTGGTGGGTATGGAGCTGGCGGGAATGGAGACTATGGCGGCTACTACGGCAGTGCTGGTGCTTACCCAGGCTACGGCCCTGGAGGACCTGGTGGTTACCAAATCCATGATCCGAGGCTTCCGAGCAGACCTCGATGGGTCGTTTAGCAGTAAGTTGGCGAAATAAGTTGACTTCAGCTGCCAGTTTGTTGGCACTCTCAGCTCCAATGAGATGACATCTGCCTCCCAGGCTCGGTTATTTACTAATCCAGATTGATGAGAACGAAACTGCAGTCTCTGGATATGATAAACGGGCTGTCTGATATATTGCTTCTAGATGGGTCATTCCATAGTGACGAACGTAACATTCAGAGACTGCATAACAAGAGTTTTAAAACGTTTACTAAACACTTACTTGTATAGTCTTCTTCTTCCTCAAGGATTAGGCATATAGCCTGTTCCGGCTTCTTGATCGCCCCACCGCTTCCTGGGCCTACCACGGTCTCGTTTGCCCCTTGGTCTGTAATAAAAGGCAGCTCTTGGAAGTCTCCCTCGTGCCATACGTCGAACATGGTTTTCCCAATCGTTACGATAAGTTTTTCCTCTGAAGCTTACGAGTGTTTAGCTTTTTTACATGAGTAGGTTACCGGCCTACTTCATAACCCCCAACCTGGAGGACCAGGGTGTTCCTTTTAGTCTGGCACTTGTATACTTTAGCGGAATTTTGTAAAATAATCAAACTTCTGTATCATTCTTCATACGAGAAAACACAGTATAAAAGACATAAATGGGGTTTTGAAACTAAATTACTATACTGCGACGAACGTAACATTTTTGCAACGTTGATTAATTTACATGAAATTTAACTCGCAATTTCTCTAAAGTTTAGATAGATATTACTTTAAAAACAATGTAATGCGTTATTTTTATTCCTTAACATTATTTTTCCTGCAGAAAAATACTCATTTTTGCTTATGATGTAACAGAAACGAATATTTATCCACTAGTGGTACCCGCACGGCTTTGCCCGTAATAGAAAAATTAAAAGGTCATTTGGTTCGCCTGTATATATACAAATAATGTGTGGTGAATCTTCTCGCCAGTTGGCTTGTACCCATGTTACGGTTCCACGTTATAATAATTTCGTATCTCGCCAATTGGCTTATGCCCATGTTACGGTTCCATGTTATGATAATTTCGTAATTTACTCGTCCATCTTATGATATTTTTGTTCTAAAAATTGGAATAGATAAAGAACCACATCGAATTTTCGAAAAAATCGCTTCGAGGTGCATACCCCCATGCTACAAACTAACTTTGTGCCAAATTTCATGAAAATCGGCCGGACGGTTTAGACGCTATGCGCGTCACAGAGATCCAGACATCCTACAGACATCCACCGGACTTTCAGCTTTATTATTAGTAAAGACAAAGATAAAGAAAATACAACGTGTGACGAAAGCAACTCTGAAGATAGAACATTTTAGAAATAGACTCGTTTAGTTTTTTTAGACATGGTACCAGTACTAATTAATAAGTAAGCATTCTCTCTCTCTCTCTCTCTCTGATACTTGGTCTTAAAATTAACGCTTCTATGAACAAAATTCTTAACTTTAATTAAATAATGCTTTTTTTTTATTTGCTTTGTGAAAAATATTTTTTTTCTCTCCTCTGTTTTGAAGGGAAATTTTTTATGCGAGAGCTTTGAACTTCTGATCCCCAACTTTTTTGTGTGACGAAAGTGACGTAGTTGTTTTTAATTGTTGCCCGAAACAATGAAAATGATAGTTATTAGTTTTTTTGGATAAATTTTACAAGTTAATTTCAAGACTAAGCTTACGCAAGTATATATTTGTGGATTTTGGGCATTTTTAACTTTTCAAATAATGTAGGTTTTCGAAGCTTTCTTTGATTCAAGTCAAGTCATCAGTTTAAAAGCGTAATCCACATTGTTAAAGTTCAGTCTTCAATTTGGTTTGTTGACTTTTATTACCAGAATTAACTTCATAATTTACGATTATTTTCTATTGTTTTTGGTAACAATTAAAAAGTGGATTTTTTATTAATTTTAAATTTTTCGCGTTGTTTATAATTTATTCCTTTCATTAAAATATATAATTTTGCTCTGAATATGCCTAAGTCAGGAGCAGAAAGAACAGGACCTTGGCGTGAAAGAAAACGCGCGGGTACGTGGGGCTGAAGCGTTAAAATAAATAAATAAATAAGCAAAGATAAAAGTTTCACTTCTACGTACGTAGATCTTTACCATAAATTTTTTTTTTATCACGCACGAGTAAAATATCTTTTTCCAGATAAATCATCTTTACAACATTATCTTTACAAGAAAAAAAAATCAACTGTGAAACTGTGAGGATTGTTTTACCAAGAAGATTTCTTCCAGGAACTTTTGTAACTTTAATTTCACCCATAGTAAATTCAGAATTACAGTCGAATCCCGACTTACGCGAGGGATGCGTTCTAAGACCCCTCGCGTAAGTCGAAATTTCGCGTTATAGAAAAGGGCATGTAAAAGTTTTTATAAAACGTACCCAATTATTTTAGACACTTGCAAACACCCCTTTAAATTGTTAAAAACCATTTCTCAACAATACATTACTGTTTCTTACATATGGAACCGAATGCTTACTTATATTTAAAAAAATATATTTCATCACAAATGACTGCTACGATGCACAAAATCAATGATCAGTGGGAAAGAAAGACGTACAAAAAAAAAAAAAAAAAAAAAAACAGTTTACGGTACGTAGTACGGTATATAGTAAGAAATGCACTATACTTAAACTGTACAGTAGATCTAGTAATGATACTTGTAATTTAAAAAAGTGAAGAGGATGATTTACGCTGCGTGATCAAACCGTTATTCTAATATATTTTTTTAATTGCTTCACAAGTTCTTTTATAATTTTCGCATCTATAGCAACGCCAATCTTCCTGGTTTCTTTAATTAACAATGCAAGAGCAGCTTCCATTTTCATAATTTTTTGCATTTTACTAAGACACTACTCGGTGAACTTTTACGGATTTCCTTTTGACTTTTAATTGTTTGTATGGAAGGTTCATTCATACCTAAATGTCGTGCAGCCTTCGACACAATTTTTAGTTTAGCTTCAGCTTTTTAAGAAGCTTTAGCTTTTCTTTAATTGTCAGAAACTTTCTCTTTTTCTTTCTATCTTCAGAAACTTAAGATGAAACAGCGCTCTTAGGTGTCACTATATTTCATCAACTTTCTTATTTAGAATGAAAAAAAATAAATAAATAAATGGAAAATGAGGAGTAGTTATTTGTGTAAGCAATGTTTACATAAGTACGGTGTGGGAACTTCCGCTCTGAGTGATGCTGAAGGGATGAAGGTTCCTTCACGAAGAAAAAGTTTTTCTGTAGCTTATAACAAAGCTGTTACTTACACACCACGATTCTATTCCAAAAATTTTCGTGTTGCGGGTGAGGAATTCGTGTCAGGTATAAAATTCTTTACTGGTGAAAAATCGCTTTATATCCATTTCGCGTAAGTCGGATCGCGTTGTAGCGGGAGTCGACTGTATTATTATTTGGCAAGATAAAAATATAAGAGCCACATTTTTCCTGGCACTACTTGAACGAGCATGTTTTCGGAATCTTTCCGTAAACCTAGGCGTATTGTTACATGGGTTTACAACTCTGTCTGGCTGTCTGATGCGCACAGCGCCTAGACCGTTCTGCCGATTTTCAAGCAATTCGGCTCAATTAGTTTTTAGCATGGGGGTGTGCACCTCGAAGTGATTTTTTGAAAATTCGATTTTGTTTCTTTTTCCAATTCCAATTTTAAGAACATTTTACCGAGCAAAATTATTATGACATGGACGAGCAAATTATCATAACGTGGACGAGCAAATTATCATAACATGGACGAGCAAACTACCATAACATGGGCGAGCAAATGAACATAGCCAATTGGCGAGAAACTCATCCATTATATGTAAATATACAGGCGAATCAAATGACCTCTTAATTTTCTACTATGGGCAAAGCCGTGCGGGTACTACTAGTAAACAAATAAATATAAATAAACTAGTGGACCCGGCTGACGTCGTCCTGTTCAAACTTTGAATTCAAAAGTTAACCCCTTCAGTCGGAATTATGAAATATTAGACCAAAAATGTTGATATTTGGTGCACAGTGTACTATGGTAAAGGGTATCTTATAGACAAAATTTTGAGTTTGTAGGAGAAAAATTAAAAGGGTTATGGCACGTTCAATATTCCGGACATTTTTGAAATCAATATTTCATATACAAAAACGATAAAATACCGAACAAACTTCATTATAAAATGTTCTACAAACAATTATAAAACATAATAAAAGCGTTTGAAACGATTAATTAAAAATTATATATTTTTAAAAAAATCAGGAAAAAAACCTCGCTTTTCAGATAAAATCCATGGTTGGAAAAATGAGCCGCTCTCTACCTCTCAATCCTTATATGTCAGTGTTGTCAATCCCAAAACGAAAAACTATTTCACAGATTATAATAAGTAGAATGTAAAGAGTCAACTACAAAAAAAAAATCAACTAATTATATCAATTATTAAATGATTAGCAGCTGTTTAAAGTGTATGTCCGGTATACCGCACACCAGGTCTGAAGGGGTTAAAAGAAAATTAAAAAAAAACAAACAAACATTGTTTGGACTGTTTTGTTGAAGAAAAGCACGCAAGAACTGTTTTCAAAACGGGCTGATGTGTGCATCATATGACTTCCTTTTACTCCAATTTAATTTCATTTCCCCATTAAGAGCTGATGTGTGCATCACATGACTTCCTTTTACTCCAATTTAATGTCATTTCCCCATTATGAGCTGCTGTGTGCATCACATGACTTCCTTTTGCTCCCATTTAATGTCATTTCCCCATTAAGAGCTGCTGTGTGCATCACATGACTTCCTTTTGCTCCAATTTAATTTCATTTCCCCATTAAGAGCTGATGTGTGCATCACATGACTTCCTTTTACTCCAATTTAATGTCATTTCCCCATTAAGAGCTGCTGTGTGCATCACGTGACTTCCTTTTACTCCCATTTAATGTCATTTCCCCATTAAGAGCTGATGTGTGCATCACATGACTTCCTTTTACTCCCATTTAATGTCATTTCCCCATTAAGAGCTGATGTGTGCATCACATGACTTCCTTTTACTCCCATTTAATTTCATTTCCCCATTAAGAGCTAATGTGTGCATCACATGACTTCCTTTTACTCCAATTTAATGTCATTTCCCCATTAAGAGCTGATGTGTGCATCACATGACTTCCTTTTACTCCCATTTAATGTCATTTCCCCATTATTGGCAATTTTAATGTGATTCAATAGTTTACTCTCTAAATATCACCAACAGTGGCCAAATTGAAACCAGATTTAAAAAAAAAAAAAAATCGCCAAATTTGCCGCCAGGTGGATGACAAAACTTGGCGAGCAAAAGACTGGCGATATATCGCCAAGTGTCCGACAAATTATATCACCACTTGAGTTTACAACGAAATTAACAACGATTTCCCCCCAAAAAGGGGCGAAAGACCCCCTTAGGAACATCCGAATGCAACCAAAAGAGAAGGTGCACAACGAGACCGCACTAGGAGTCTACGTACCAAATTTCAACTTTCTAGGACATACCGTTTCTGAGTTATGCGAGATACATACACACATACGCACATACATACGTATGTCGCGAGAAAATTCGCTGTAATTAACTCGAGAATCATCATTATGGATATTTCGCGTGTCTATACGTTCTTAGGCACTTATTCACGTGTGGTCGAGTCAAAAAAAATCTCAATATTCATTCGGGGGTGATTAAAATAGAAATTAAGGTCGATTTTTGAGTGAAAATTTTTTCGCGAATACAGTGCTTTTAATGAAATGTTTTAGAAATGTAAATGACACTGAATCAGATTTTATTTGGGTTTACGAAACACATGGCGTTTGCAATGAAGTTTCCGTTGCAAATTTCAGTTTTTAACACGGTTACGGCTGTTAGTTGCACAATTGTCCAATCGGCTTACATCATTGTCATTACCGACATTGTAGTTACCGACAAACTTTGATGATGTTACTGGAAGGGGGGGGGGGGGTACTCTAGGG
>NW_026557987.1:4963733-5040439 GCF_026930045.1 Uloborus diversus | reverse complement strand
ATTTCTCAAAGTTTGGGTTTTTTTTCTATCCGGGCGAAAAGGAAAAATTCGCTGTGTAGGACCTACACTTGCTTTGAACCTAACTAAGCTAATTTGCCAAGAACTATTTCACTATGAAGATTAATTCTTGTCTTAAATATAATCAATTAGTATAATTAATCCTCGTGGTGCAGTAGAACATTTCTCAAAGTTCGGGTTTTTTTTCTATCCCGGCGAAAAGGAAAAATTCGCTGCGTAGGACCTACACTGGCTTTGAACCTAACTAAGCTAATTCGGCAAGAACTATTTCACTCTGAAGATTAATTCTTGTCTTAAATATAATCAATTAGTGTAATTAACCCTCGTGGGGCAGTAGAACATTTTTTAAAGTTCGGGTTTTTTTTTCTATCCGGGCGAAAAGGAAAAATTCATAGCGCGGGACCTACACTGGCTTTGAACCTAACTAAGCTCATTCGGCAAGAACTATTTCACTCTGAAGATTAATTCTTGTCTTAAATATAATCAATTAGTGTAATTAATCCTCGTGGGGCAGTAGAACATTTCTCGAAGTTTGGGTTTTTTTTCTATCCGGGCGAAAATGGAAAATTCGCTGTGTAGGACCTACACTTGCTTTGAACTTAACTAAGCTAATTCGCGAAGAACTATTTCGCTATGAAGATTAATTCTTGTCTTAAAAATAATCAATAAGTGCAATTAATCCTCGTGGGGCAGTAGAACATTTCTCAAAGTTTGGGTTTTTTTTCTATCCGGGCGAAAAGGAAAAATTCGCTGTGTAGACCCTACACTGGCTTTGAACCTAACTAAGCTTATTCGGCAAGAACCATTTCTCTCTGAAGATAATTTCTTGTCTTAAATATTATGACTTAGTGTAATTAATCCTCGTGGGGCAGTAGAACACTTCTCAAAGTTCGGGTTTTTTTTTCTATCCGGGCGAAAAGGAAAATTCCTTGCGCGGGACCTACACTTGCTTTGAACCTAACTAAGCTAATTCGCCAAGAACTATTTCACTATGAAGATTGATTATATTTAAGACAAGAATTAATTAGTGTAATTAATCCTCGTGGAGCAGTTGAACATTTCTCAAAGTTTGGGTTTTTTTCCTATCCGGGCGAAAAGGAAAAATTCATTGCGCGAGAGCTTCACTGAATTTGAACCTAACTAAGCTAATTCGGCAAGAACTAGTTCACTCTAAAGATTAATTCTTGTCTTAAATATAATCAATTAGTGTAATTAATCCTCGTGGGGCAGTAAAACATTTGTCAAAGTTCGGGGTTTTTTTTCTTCCCGGGCGAAAAGGAAAAATTCGCTGCGTAAGACCTACACTGGCTTTGAACCTAACTAAGCTAATTCGGCAAGAACTATTTCACTCTGAAGATTAATTCTTGTCTTAAATATAATCAATTAGTGTAATTAATCCTCGTGGGGCATTAGAACATTTCTCAAAGTTCGGGTTTTTTTTTCTTCCCGGGCGAAAAGGAAAAATTCGTTGCGTAGGACCTACACTGGCTTTGAACCTAACTAAGCTAATTCGGCAAGAACTATTTCACTCTGAAGATTAATTCTTGTCTTAAATATAATCAATTAGTGTAATTAATCCTCGTGGGGCATTAGAACATTTCTCAAAGTTCGGGTTTTTTTTTCTTCCCGGGCGAAAAGGAAAAATTCGCTGCGTAGGACCTACACTGGCTTTGAACCTAACTAAGCTAATTCGGCAAGAACTATTTCACTCTGAAGATTAATTCTTGTCTTAAATATAATCAATTAGTGTATTTAATCCTCGTGGGGCATTTGAACATTTCTCAAAGTTCGGGTTTTTTTTTCTTCCCGGGCGAAAAGGAAAAATTCGCTGCGTAGGACCTACACTGGCTTTGAACCTAACTAAGCTAATTCGGCAAGAACTATTTCACTCTGAAGATTAATTCTTGTCTTAAATATAATCAATTAGTGTAATTAATCCTCGTGGGGCAGTAAAACATTTGTCAAAGTTCGGGGTTTTTTTTCTTCCCGGGCGAAAAGGAAAAATTCGCTGCGTAGGACCTACACTGGCTTTGAACCTAACTAAGCTAATTCGGCAAGAACTATTTCACTCTGAAGATTAATTCTAGTCTTAAATATAATCAATAAGTGTAATTAATCCTCGTGGGGCAGTAGAACATTTCTCAAAGTTTGGGTTTTTTTTCTATCCGGGCGAAAAGGAAAAATTCGCTGCTTAGGACCTACATTGGCTTTGAACCTAACTACGTTAATTCGGCAAGAACTATTTCACTATGAAAATTAATTCTTGTCTTAAATATAATCAATTAGTGTAATTAATCCTCGTGGGGCAGTAGAGCATTTCTCAAAGCTCGGGTTTTTTTTTATCCGGGCGAAAACAAAAAATTCATTGCGTGGGACCTACACTGGCTTTGAACCTAACTAAACTAATTCGCAAGAACTCTTTCACTCTGAAGATTAATTCTTGTCTTAAGTATAATCAATTCGTGTAATTAATCCTCGTGCGGCATTAGAACATTTCTCAAAGTTCGGGTTTTTTTTTTCTATCCGGGCGAAAAGGAAAAATTCTTTGCGTTGGACCTACAGTGGCTTTTATCCTAACTAAGCTTGAGAACTATTTTGCTGTTTCAAGTTTCTTTTTTTTAAACTATTTTTGTTCAAAATTACTTTAAACTTCCATCTGGAATCGGGTAATATTTTAAATTTCAAAAATTTTTGCTTAAAATAAGCTTCTAAAAAAAAACATTTTGTATATTTATCGCATTAAACCCTCACGTGCAGTTACGCAAATATTATACTGTTAATCTACTTTCGCATTTCACTGAACGAAATTTGTTGCTTTAACTTTTCTTCTTTTCGACTTATTTTACTATTTGCAAATTATTTTCGAGATAGAGTGCAGTGAAAGACATGACTTACCTGGTATCTGTTGAGTTTTTTGCGAAACTCTGAGTTATCAACTGATGACGGAAAGGCCAATTCCGGCTCCCGCCCTTTCTACAATCGGTAATTTGAGATGATTCGGCAGAAGACGGCCGTTGCTTAACAGTCCAGCCAACTGGTACGCACGCAACTGACCTGTAATTAAGTAAACTTCAAAAATGAGAAATCAAACTATTCAAACAAGCTCTTAAGTAATGCGAAAAGATTATTAGTAAAATTACGAGTAAATTGATTTTCAAGAATTAAATTTCTAACTAAGAATTATACCTCTTAATTTCAAAATCATAGTTTTTCTCTGTTTTATTAAAGAATCATATTTGCCCTAAATGAGGAAAAAGAAATACATCTGTTGCCAGAAGGAAAACATAAAATAAATTTCACTTTGTCTAACCAATAAAAATATGAGCTTTATTGATGATCAAAATTATAGTCAATCTTAACAATTATTATTTTTCAGTCATTGTGAAAACTTCCATAGATTTGTTTAAAATAATAAAAGATAAATTTTATTATATCTTTGCAGATTGTGTTTTTGAAAGTTCTTTTACTTTTTGCTCATATACTTAAATCTCATATTCAAGCAAAAAGTTAACTCAGCTTGAAAAATGAATAAATAAGTAAATAAATCTCTAGATTCAAATAATAATAGTTTATTAAGTACCGGCTATTTTATGTCAACAGTGCTCCATTCAAATCCCCATCAAAGTCATCTCTGGAAATTTTGTTTTGCCATCGTATACACTGCTTACAGAGAAACATCCTCATTCTTTGGGTGAGAAAACCGTCTTACAGCGGGTTGGTGAATACTGTAAAAAAAGAGAGTGAAAACAACTTACTGGAAGCATTCTAATGAAACTATTCGATACTAAACAGAACTAAAACTGGCATAATTAGCATTGTCCCGGGTTATATTGTTCAAATACCCTAAATTAAGTCCTTCTTCGAAGTCGAAATTTACTTTTTTTGAAAGATTATTTTTTTATTCACTTTCTCCGTCATTTGTCAATCTCTGTTTTACTTCGGGTTTGTCTGTGTTTGACGTCATTTCTGCTAAAAAACAATGACAAAGAATTGTAAGTATCAAGTTAATTTTGTAAATAAACTATAATTTCATTAATAAACCTAAACACAGAATCTGGGTATTCCGCTTGCTCGTGATAGCACGTCAGCCCATTTGTATAGCGTCTCGTTAATACAAGGCTGTTTTTTTACTCAGGGTTCAAAAATATTTTCGAAAATACTATGATATTTAGTATTTTGACATATATATATCTTGTATTTTCAATCAGCACAAACTAGCCCTGAAAGTAGTAAATGTATCCTCAAATCACTCTTCATTTTCTCATATTATTACAATATATGGACTTAAAATTAAGGTTTCTTTCATTATTTACATCAATATTTCATGTTACTATTTAATCAATTTTAATGGAGCTAAGTTAGCATTAGCTGTTTTACTCATCTTTCTTCTGTTAGCAATTTTTACAATTATATAACAATAACCGACCCCCCCCCCCCCAAAAAAAAAAAAAAAAAAAAAAAAAAATAGCCTGTGCACAGTCGTAAGACAATTTCTCTAGATCTGACCAATGTTTAATATTTAAAGGCTCTTTTAATGTGAATTAAAATTGTTACATTACTCCTAATTTTATGGATCTAAAATACAAGTAAAAAAGGAATATTATATTACTTTGTTATATTAAGAGCAGGAATCTGAGAAACTGTCACACCTAACATTATGAGGTGATTCATGCCATCTCAGATTTTCTTCAAAAAATTACCAATTACTTCTTATCTTAATAAAAGACTAAATCCAGATTTTTTTTGTTCTGAAGTTGAGCTGCTCAGTTTTTGTGGTCCCCTAAAGGTTGAAGCGTCCAGCAAAAATTGAGCGGATTTTTAAGATATGGAACTTGCTATGAGCCACAATGGTTTCCGAGAACAATTTACCTCCAAATTCTTTTTATATATGAAGGATAGAAAGTTCAAACTTTACAAAATGTATGCTAACTTTGCGGCAAGTTGTTGCCACAAGGTCCATGAAGATCACAAAAAAAGTGGCATTTTTGACGTTTTATATCATTTTTGAGGTCCAAAAACAGATGCACCTTTCAGTTGCCACGGCAAAAGTACTGTCGCTCGAAAGGTAAGTATATGCACTTTTAAAAAATGCATAATTAACTGAGGCAAGTTTAATATGCTATTAGTTACATCAGGCCGAAGTAGGGAAAATGTCACATTTTACTGATATTCAAACTTTCGTAAACAACATATTGGAATATATTTTTTGCCCTTTTCATGCCCTATTATTGGTCTAACCGAAACAATAAACTGCATTGAGGCGAAATGCTTTAAAAATTTGTTAAAAAATAATAACTTTGCCTATTTCTGTCGTCATATATTTTTCCTTCTTCGTACTATTTGCCTGAATTACTGGTATTTTAATAATATAGTTTGCAATATAAATTGGTTTTTTATTGTTCTGTGACACATAAGATATTTTTGACCTTCATTTAACATAAGACATTAATAACATTTATGTTTTGCATATTTCAGTGCACAGTAATTTAGTCAACATTTTCAGTGTTACGATATGGAAAATTCTTGTTTTTTTTTTTAAATCAAACATAGAGTTCCATCTAAGACTCTTTAATGGGTTTTAGCATGGCACTTAAAACGGATCAGAACAAGACAATTTCTGTAAAAAAACAAAAAACTTTTTTTTTAAACACCTGGTTCTCAAGGCTGTTTTTTTCTTCTCACAGCTACTTATTTATATAAAATATATTACATTAACATTCTAATAAGAAATGTAAAAAAATCAGTTTGTTTTTTTGCATAGTATATTTAAAGGCATTATTGATTTACCTTTTAAAATTTACGTCTATATTGACTTCAGTAACATAATTCGCAGCAACATGATTTTTTTTTGTTTCTTTGCTTTTGTACTCTTGTCACTACATTATAAAGAAATCCGGAATATCAGAACAATAATACTATAAGAATGGAATTTGCAATGTTAAAAAAAAAAAAGAAGATAGAAAAAGTAACTTATCCTCTTTCTGTCGTCATGTTTTTTTTTTTTTTTTTTTTGCTTCTTCATACTATTTGCCCAAACTGCTGTATTTTTATAATATAGTTCGCAATATAAATTGATATTTTAATGTTCTGTGACACATTTGATATTCGTTTAACCCGAGATTGCTCGCTCGACCAAAACAAACGGAAGTGCTCGCGCAGGGTATCTCATACCCGAGGAGGTTTTTCTAGTATTTGAGTTCATTTTTTTTTTCAAAACGGTTTAAAATGCAAATAAGAGAAAAGAGTATAATTATAAAATACTTTCTTTAAAGACTTGCATTCAATTTTTACATTTTTTCAAATGCATGCCATATGGTCCATGCAAATATTTCTGTCACTTTTTCACACACAAATTTGTTTTTCGTCTTTCATATTGGGGCTTTCGGTACAGCTTTTGTACGTTGACTTTGCTTTTTTAGCAGGGAATTCAATGTCTTCACTAGATCCTAGTTTTAATTTTAAGTCTCTTGGAAGCATTGCGTATGCTTTAGTTCAGAACTGTAGCAGAAATACTCGCGCAGGGTATGATACACCCATAGAAGTCAATTCAAAAGAAACTAATTTTAGAATGTCCCCATCGTTTCTATCCCTTCAAGGTTATGACCTATGGGTCAGCTACTCAAGGAATTGTCCACTTCCAAAAAAAGGTGGGTAGAAATTTGATTGAAAGCGAAGATGTGGGTACGTCATACCCTGCACGAGCAATCTCGGGTTAAATTTGTACATGACACTTAACATTTGAAACTTTCATATTTTGGCGCAAAATCATAAAATGAATGGAGAAAACTATTGTTCTTCTGCAAAAAAGTGGATTTCGTCCCTGATATTTTCTTTTTCAGCAATTTCATTTTCATCATTTGTGACATGAAAAAGTTCCTCATCCATTTCAGCAAACAAAACTATTTAGCCGTCCTCTTCATTCTGCTAAAATAGGACATAACCTGTTCTTGTGTTAAATATTCCTTTGGGTTAAACTTTTGTTCCCTGAACAGTGAAACATTGCATCATTTTTACAACATTATGAGCTGTATATTTCCTTTTTTTTTCCTTTTGTTGAAGCACTCAAGAAGAAATTGCTTTTGACTTTGGTTTAGCCGAGTGACATTTTTTGGCTTCAGTGCCCATCCATATTGTGAAATTTGACTTAAAAACATTGAATAGCTACTCGATGCAGTAGCACTTTTAGAAGAGTTGTTAGATAGCTTTTCTTATTTGTAATAGTCTCCTTTATTTTTGCCAATTTATTTTTACCTTTATCCATTCCTTAGAGAAGTTAAGGAATTTTGTGCCCGCCGCCTATGAATTGATACTTCATTGGCAGTTACATCCAATTTTGAAAAAAAAAACGTTTTTTTTTATTCGCTTTTAGAATCTCTAGTATAAGCCCTATCGACCCTTGAATTTCTTTCTTCTCGAAGAAATTTATATCTGCTGTTAAAAAATGCGTAAACATTGGTTTTATCACCTAAATGGTGTAGATCCATCTCCTTATTTCTCGCCAGGTCTTTTACAGCAAAGTGGATCTTAACCCTTATTTGCCGGTATCAACTCATTCACTTTCATGACAAAAGGGCACGTATCCAAATTTGAATTTGCCTCTTCTAATTCAAAAGTAGTTCACAAATAAAATAGCGGAGCGAGGCACTGGCTGAGCATTTCCAATCAAGCATGATACCCGTCCGTATTAAGAGAACGCAGCACCTTGCGCAAGTCTGTTATCAGTTAGGCAAGCACGACCTCAAATTGTGATTACTAAATTAATATTAAATAATTGATATTGCTATTAAATTGCGATTAATTAATGATTAAATTGTGATTAATTGAAAAATTGTGATTGTTGAATACTTTGTTTCAATTTTAATGTTTATTTCTGAAGAAAATGCGTGATAATATCCACTCTTTTACACCAAAAAGGAATATATCCAAATAAAATTGGCAATTTAGGTCTGGATCAAATTGTAGAAAAATTCCTAGACTTATGCCAATAGTCACTTGTTATTTTACCAAAACATGGTGAAAAATTCGAAATTCTAACAGTGTTTTTGTGTAAAACGTTTTATCGTTTTGCCAAAAAATTATAAAACTGGATGTAGACTAAAATATGAGTGATTTTTTGCAAAAGGGATAATATCCACTGTTTTACACCAAAAATGAATACATCCAAAATAAAATTGGCAATTTAGATCTGATTAAATTGAGGAAAAAATTCTAGACTTATGGCAATAGTCACTTGTTATTCTACCAAAACATGGTGAAAATTCGATATTCTAAACAGTTAGTGTTTGTGTGCAAAAATTTTTTTCGTTTTGCCAAAAAATATAAAACTGGAAATAATCCGTTTTGAAAGTCGACTAGAAAATGCGTGATTTTATTTATTTATTTATTTATTTATTTTTTTTTTGCAAAAGATGATATTCACTGTTTTATACCAAAAGGGAATATATCCAAAATAAAATTGGCAATTTAGGTCTGATAAAATTGAGGAAAAATTTCGAGACTTATGGCAATAGTCACTTGTTATTCTACCAGAATATGGTGAAAAATTCGAAATTCTAAGAATTAGTGCTTGAGCGTAAATGTTTTTTTCGTTTTGCCAAAAAACATAAAACTGAATATTATCGTTTTTGAAAGTAAACTCCTCAGTTGTCTACAGGACAAAACTGTAAACTTACGAATTTTCGGCCAAGACATTTCTGGCTCTGATTTCCATCGGATTTTTTTTCCCTGTGCTAAATGGGCAAATTATTTGAAATCACACACACAAAAAAAAAACTAATTTACCTTACGTTTGTTTCTTATTAAAATGTTAAAAATGTATTAGTTCAAATAAGTGGCTTCAAGAAGAAACAACAATGTTACGTACAAAGTTTTCAAAAAAAAAAAAAAAAAACTTATTATTTTTTTTACAGAATTTGCCTCAAACTGATTCGTTTAAAGTGCTGTGCTAAAGAAACATTCAGGAGTCTTAGATAGAACTATATCTTTGATTTTTAAAAAGAGTTTTCAATATAATAATATTGAAAACGTTGACTAAATTACGTAACACTGAAATATGCAAAATTTAAATGTTAATGTTTTATGTTAAATCAAGTGAATGTCATATATGTATCACAAAACAATAAAATATCAATTTATATTGCAAACTATAATATTAAAATACCAGTAATTCAGGCAAATAGTATGAAGAAGAGAAAATCCATAACGACAGAAATAGGCAAAGTTTTTTTTTTTTTTTTTTGAGCAATCACGATTGCTTATAGCTTTTATTTGACTGTTTTTGGCGTCCTATCATTTTATTTTCCCACCGCCACCCTCCGCTCCACCACCGTCGACCGGCTCCTCACGATGCGGCACCTCTAGCGAAAGCCGTCTCCAGGTTGCATCCATGTCCTCCACACACGCGCATACATACACAACTACACACAAACACGCACGCATACACACATACACACACGCATACATACAGACACCTACACATACACACACAACTACTCACATTCATGCCTGCACACAGACACATATGCCTACACACACATACACATATCCCCCCCCACACACACATTCATACACACACTTACGCCAGCACACAGACACAAACACACATGCCTACACACATACACCCTACACACAAACCCCCACACACATACGCATACCCCCTATACACAAACACACATACCACCCACACACAAACACACACGCCTACACACACACACTCGTGATTGCGAAAAACATAATTTGAATTCAAGATGTCAAAATTCAAATTATTTTTTTTTTAATTTTTAAAGCATTTCGCCTCAATGGAGACAGTTTCCCTATTTCGGTCTAATGTAACTAAAAGCACATTAAACTTGCCTCTGTTGAATCTGCATTTTTTTCAAAGTGCATATACTTACCTTTCGAGCGACAGTACTTTTGCCGTGGCAACTGAAAGGTGCAATATGTTTTTGGAACTCAAAAATGCCACTTTTTTGTGATCTTCATTGACCTTGCGGCAACGACTTGCCCCAAATTTAGCATTCATTTTGGAAAGTTTGAACATTCTATCCTTCATATATAAAAAGAATTTGGAGGCAAATTGCTCTCTCAGCAACAATTGTGGCTCATAGCAAGTTCCATGTCCTAAAAATTTGCTCAATTTTTGCTGCCACGCTCTGACCTTTAGGGGCCCATAAAAACTGAACAACTCAAGTTCAGAACAAAAAACTCTGGATTTGGACTTTTAACAACATAAGTAATAACTGGTAGTTTTTTTGGAGAGAATCTGAGATAGCATGAATCACAAGCGTGACTCTCTCTCAAATTCTTGCTCTTAATGATGTATTAATGCATCAAAAATATACAACACAACTTTTTGGCTATGTTTAATAATAAACGATATTGCTACGATTACTGTAATTTTTATGTTGAAAATTTCGTAGTTGAAAAATTAACTGTCCAAAGTATCAAAATATGATATTTTATAAATGAATATCGGATATATATTGTGATAAACATCATGATATATTTCGACGGATATATTCCGGCGATCCCTGTTTCTATTTAGTAGACTGAGAAGAAATGGAGGCGGTATAGTAAAAACTATTGGTAAAAAATTGTACGCCGTACACTGCTTTTTCTGCCATTTTCAAATTAAACTTTATTGGCTGCTTTAGAATTACTCTAAATATAAATAGTTTAACATCAACTGCAATTTGTAAGCGTTTAAATCAAGAAAGCATATGCTTATTTTATTTCAAACTATTTAGTGCGAATAAGATTACAGAAATAAGTCTTTAGATTAGAAAAATATATTTCTTAAATATTTCATTCAAGCTACTCATGATGACTGCAAGTTAGGCTTCTGATTTATTGCTACATCAAAATATAAAACAATCTTCTTTTAAGGTGGTTATGTATACAGTCGACGCTCATTATAACGACGACACATTATAAAGACCATTCCATTATAACGACCAGTGGTAAAAGCGCGAACTTTGTCCCTATGAACTTAATGTTAATTTGCTTTCGGTACGACGACCGTTTTGTATCTTCTAATCCAATACAAGGACCGAATTCAGCGGACTCTATTTCCGATGTTTTTTACAATAAAGCAAATTTGTAACTTGAAATGATCTTGATTATTGTTTAAGGACAGCTGCATGAAGTCTTCAGTGTTCAATCCAACTTTGAGAGGGGGTGGGAGTGGAGGGGGAGATACGGTGACAAAAAAGTAAATTGATCTATCATGATCAGATGAAGAAGAAATTGAGACCAAAGTTTCTAGTGTGAAAAATGTTTTGAATGTTCAAGGGACTTTTAGTTCTTTCAAAGGCAAAAAAAAAAAAAAAAGCATTATTCAACTATAACTGAAATGGAAAAATGCGTTTTACAAAAATCACGCGCGCTAAAAAGGCAAATAAATGTTTCCGATTTTATCTTCAGAAAATAAATGATTTTTAAGTATGTAATCAATTTTTTCTCACATTTTCTACTTTAAAAATCTGTCATGATATTTTTCATCCATTATTTTTTTTAAAATCTCTACGATAAAAAATACTTTGGGCATTTAACTGGAATCTTTGAAAAAGTGCCAATTTTATTGGAGCAACGTAACTTGCATGATGCATGTATATATGTTTTTTAACTTTTACCTCTTATAACGACCACTCATTATAAAGACCTTTTTCTCTGGGACGGAGAGGGTCGTTATATCGAGCGTCGACTGTATTTGAAGTCGTAGAGGGGCACGATGTTTCGTTTTTAAACAGTTATTGAAATGCCAACTTTATCTTCTTCAAACGATGAATAATAAATCGAGGTTCATACAGCTGTGATTAATTTATATCTTTAGCAACTTGTATTTTAAAATTTGCAAACTACTATACCCTTGCAAAATATCCATAGCAATCTTTTTTTTTGGGGGGGGGGGGGGATACTGAGGAAATGTCATTCATCTCTTTCAACGAACAAATTTCATGTTTTTTTTTTTAAATGAGCATCTAATAAGCATGGACATGAGAGTTCCTTTTTCAATATGACAATAACAGGTTAACCTATGCAGTCTCTGGAAATGCTTTTCGACGTCACAGGATTTTCAAGATCACAGATTTTGCAAGTACGTATACAACATTTATTCTGAGAATTACTTGGCCACGAAACCCGTCAGTCCAAAGCCGGAACTACTAAGCTACCAACAGACCGTTACCAGCAAATCTTTTAAGCATTCACAAATACAAAAAAAAAGGAAGAAGTTTTTTGTTAATGGTTAGGAAATGTTGCAAAGTATATTAGGTAGCATAAAATTTTGTGTATAATATATGGCATCACATTTTTTTTGAAATTTTCAGCAATTTTTATTAACGCGTATGTTTCTTTTTGCAAAATATCGCATCAAAGCATCCCATATGGGTCATTCTTCAAAAAGTGTAACTTTTTTGTCACACGCCTTTTACAGTAAAAACTTTAAGAAACAATTCATTTAACGATGATTTTTAATTTCATCAAAAATATATCTATTCAAACCTGCCAACAATTTTTAATAACAAATTTTATTTTAATATATTTTTTGTTCACAACATGTGAATTCTCACCTACATGGCATGTCACACACCTTGTGCGATTGTTGATGTTGCTTAATAACTTGTTTAATTAAAAGTACATACTTATTTACTTATTATTTTCACAAGTGTCTCAAATACTAATTCTTTAAGTATATTAAATTTTTTAATATTGTGTTTTAGTTCGTTTTAGAAGGACAAGGGGTCATGTCACACAATAAACTCTCACCTCCGTTACCTAAACACATAATGCCATTCCTCATTCACAGTGGCAGTAATGACATCAAATTTTATTTTCCATGATGCAAGGGAGCCCCCTTGTTTATTTTAAGCCATAGTTGAAGTTGTGAGATTTTTGTCGAAAAACATGAAGATAGATTTTAAAGCAAAGCCTTAGCGTTGTTATTCTGACTTCCCACCTCCATGTACTTGAATTTCAGGGAAGGGTCATTCCATGCGAAATGAGCAAAATTCGCAAAAAAGTGGTGGCCGCATGGTAAAAGATTTTTATGAAATTTGGTATACAGGTTCCTTTTATGCCTATATAAAAATATCTAAAATATTTTTGCTTAAAATTTTTTATTTAAATAGTTACATGCGATTGAAAATTGGTCAAATTGAACAGCATTCTCATCAATGCTAAATGTTGCACTTTTGAAGGCTTGTATCTTGTTAACTATTTAATGAAAACATAAAAGTTATATGTTTTTGCAATCTATGGAGTAGGGTAATCAATCTGATATCAGTAAAATTTTCAAAGTTATTATAGTTAACTTTTAACCGAGTCTCAAAAGCTGAAAATATTTCAATTTTCTCATAATTAAGCATTTTATTTTTTAATCTATATCTTTAAGGAATGCATTAGCTTTGATGAAATTAATACCCAATAATGTGCTAAGTATCATAAAAGAAATACCTTACTTTTGAAGTTGTATTTTAACTCATTTGTCTTCAAAATCAGTTTTAAACTTAGTGACATTTTGTAAAATGATGATTTTCCCCTTCACGTACACACAAAAATTCAAATGAGGGAAAATTCAGACAACTTTAAAATTTTTCAAGAATATAGAGCTGTGTTTCTACTATTTGCTTGAAGAAACTCGAAATTGGTTTTTGATTTCCAAACGTAAAATAAAATTCAGAAAAATAGCATTTTCTTTCTGTTTTATGGGTCAATCCATACAGGTTCGACGGATGGTTGCGCTCGACCATTTTTAATTTTTTTGAAATTCATATCCCTAAAAGCTGCATGTGAAAGATGTTTAAAACCTCTTTTATTTTTTCTCTCAACTGATTTTTTGGAGGTCATCAAAAGTGATTTTCGTATTCAAAAATGGGACTTTTAGACCTTTGCATTTTGGCCAAAATCTATTTGAATTACATTTATGACAGTTAATTTAACGCTTTGATGTTAAAGTGCATAAGTTGATAGTCTTACATGCTGAGTTACGTAGCTGTACGTTAATAATTAAAATAATGGCAACAGGTTAAAGTTCAGGGTCAAATTTAAAAATTTTACTCATTTCAAAGGGAGATAACTCGCGTAGGGGACGGAAACACAAAATTAAATACGGCAAAAACTAATCACTGGAACCATGCTAAAAAGAATATGTAACTGTTGCTCTGTGTTTGTGCGCCCTTTATAGATTACAGCCCCTCAAAAATCGGAAAAATGACAAAAATGACATTTTTAGAGTCCTGTAAACCAAAAGGGATGGAATTAAAAATAAAATTTCTTGGCCAATTGAATACTCCATTCAAGTACTATACATGTTATACATATTGTTTTTTGTATTTGGTTTGTAAAAAAGACACAGGTCTTGGAAATTGAGCAATTTTGAATATTCAATTCAAGTACTATACATGTTATATATATATTGTTTTTTGTATTTGATTTGTAAAAAAGATTCAGGTCTTTGAAATTGAGCAATTTTGCTAGTCAATTCACACACTAAAACAGAAATTAAAAGTGTGAAAACTTCATTGCACCTTCTTAAATTACATATATTGTGCCCTACATAATACATTATACTGAAAAAATATATTGTAATTTTCAAAATAATTATTTTAATTTTATAACTTAGAAATATTTGAACATGAATGAGTAGTTTACACTGTATGACACCTGTATGGATTGACCCTTATGTGAAATTACGAGAATTCAAAACACTAGATAAAAGACTCAATGATGCAAAAGCAAGTATATCTAACATTTATTTCGATTTTTAAAAAATGTACATTTTAGCAAATACTTCATAAACATGCTTTTGAGAAAATGAAACACGAAAGAAATGGTTAGTTTTGCTAAACTTACAATAAAAAGAACTAACTAATGAAATTTTGCCTAAGTTCAAATTACTCTAGTAACATAAATTCGCTGATACCAATGATTAAAATTTAATAGCATCTAAAAGACACTTCAATATATTACATAAAAAAAACTTGAGTGAATTTAGAGCATTCCCTCATCTTCAAAAAAACATCTGAAATAGAGGAAAAACTGAAATTTTCGATTTTTTAAAGTACGATTTCGTCATCAAGAAATTCATAAACAATAACTAAATTAGAGCAGATAGTTAGTTACAGATAGTTTTTCAATCTGAATCATTTTTACTCTTATATTTTCATTAAAAGAGCTAGAAGAGTGATTTGAAATCTGAAGTAAATTGGCAAAATTTCAAATTTGTTAATATCTCAGATTCAAAAAAAGATCCGAATAAATTTTACTTTGCTTTTTCCCAATAGAGATTTGTTTATAGAATGCGGAAATATTTATTTTTTAAGTGTACGTTTATAACTTATGGAGTTATTGAGTCACAAACTGGCAGCAATGAACTCTGAAAATTTAGGCTTAGCGTAAGCATCAACTTCTAATGTCAATAACAAATCAACAAACAGTTTTTAAACTTCCATACTTTGCATTCCCTCATAGATATGCATGGTTTACCTAAATAAAAATTTTCATTGAAATCTGTGATATGTCAGCCACAGCTGATTTGTTCATTTCGCATGGAATGACCCGGAAGTAAATTAATGTAAAAAAAGAAGTGAACATATTTTCGTATGCTTAACATGTGCAGATCGTAGCAACGAAGAAAAAAAATTCCATGAGAAATGTATCTACTGGGCCTATATTAATGGAAAGATCCTCATCTCCGTGAATCTCACCTCCGTGACAGACCTTATCAATGTCATTATTTCTGAGGTGAAAATAACTGATGGAGGGGATATACATCAATAAGACCTTCTACAAAAAATATAAATTGCCAGTATATCCTCAAATTTACTAAATACTATTTTTTTACATACATTTGAAACTACTAATTAAGCCGTACTTTAATAGAGCTTAATATTATGTTCCCACTAATCATTAAAATAGCTGATTGTTTGCACAATTAACAAAATTACTACTTTGATATTAAATTGGCCTCGATTTTTTAATATTAAAAGTTTTTTTTTTCTTTTTTATTTCCGTGACCAAGGCACTTAATTATTTTTCACTTATGAGTAAAATAATTGGAACTTAGCTGGGCCATTGTTTATGGTTGCTTCTAGTAGGTAACACTTTCATGTAAGAATTAAAAAAAAAAAAAGTTTCGAAATTGAAAAATATTTGAGTCAAAAGTTACGTTTTCTGGAAAATGACCCATGTGGAGAAAAAAAGAGCAATATCTGTCATAGAATTCAAGAACACGCCTTTAGATCCGTTTATCAGTGCCCTGTCATAACGATACGAAGTTTAAGAAGAGTTCAATGCAATTACCTTTATTAGAGCTTCATGGATGCTTTTTTCTTCATTCCATTAGTCAGTCATTTATTTCTTGAACTCGACGAGGATTTGAGGAACATGAAAGACAGAAGAGGAAAGGACTTATCATTCATTAAAAAGAATAACTTTAAATATTCAAACTAGACATTTAACTTGCAATCGGATTTACTTCAGTATAATATTCAACTGGTTTGGTTCAGTTTTAAAGCCGAAACCTCTATAGTTCTCCGAAACCATATTAAAACCATTATCTTTGTAAAACTTCGAACGTCTGCGTAAATGTTAATACGTTCTTGACATATGCAAAACGTGTGTCCCTACAGCATTTTCTTTCTTTTTTGTGTTCTAATAGCATAACTTAAGTCAGTAGAATATTTTAAGAACAGAAACCAAAAGTTCCCCAAAGAAAGACTTTCATTAATTACAACCGTCATCCATATACTCATTTCATAAAAAGTCATCCACACATCCACTCATACATTTTTTTTTTAAAATCATTCCACGATATAACAACCAAACACCCGCACAAACATTCATTCACTTTGTCAACCATTCTGTAAACACCCACTTCAGAGCAGACATTGACAGATGATAACATCTTGACATCATTTGACTGATAAGACCTTAACATCATCCAATGTCTGACACTCCACTTCAGGAGCCAGACAGTTGTAAAATTTTGCACTCCATGCGGGGAAAAATGATAAAATACATCGTGCCACCCAAAGCTGTTTCGCGAAAATAAGCAACGAGACCAGGGAGCTGCTCTCTGGATGAGTGGCCCGGGTGCTTGCAAGAGAGAATGCAGGTTACGAAAGGGGTCCAGAGGACAGACGCGCAGCCCTCGAACTTCCAGACGAGGAGTGCCTGTTGGGTTGGAAAATGGCAAGCCCTTAACACCCCTTTTCGTTTTCCCGCGAAAGAGCATCTTGAGTGAAGACCTTTCTAATGAATCGTTTCACGTTATTTGATGGAAACTGCTCGAAAATTCAGACGAATAATTCCATCATGGAATACCACAATGTAGTTGAACCGCTCCGTCATCAAGATTCCTTCTTCCGTAGTGGGGGCGGTGGGGGGGGGGAGTCTCCTTAAATGTCACATTTTTCAAATTTTACCCCTCCTCTTGTTACAAAGTGTCCCAATTCACCTCCCTCCGACTTTTTTTCTCGTGTCGCATTGTATTCCAAAACCATTTTGTTGTAAAAAAGTGATGTCACACTTCTTGTTCTCTCCACTGACACGAACTATCACGACCCCCCCTCCCCCTCACAAAGCGTGACATAATTTATGGACTAACACCAGATGGAAATGATCGCATATTTTTCTTGGATTCTAGTACTCTATGAATTTACAGTAATTACTGGGTTGAAGTTATCCAGTGCATAGGGACAGCTTTGAGTCTCAGTCAAATACTGTTAGTCTATCTAAGGCATTTTCCTTTCCTTTAACCCGTAACAGGGGACGTGAGGTCTCAGAGACTGCTCTATTTAAAAATCTTTTAAAAACCTTGTAATTAAGCTACATTCCTGTAATTTCCCTCAGATGTTCTTTGAACTTTTAGTAGCACAGGGAAAAATATTTGAATTTTGAATAGAAATGTATCTTTTCCTGGGAAATTTTCTGGAGTCTTAAGATTTCGAGAAAATCTTATGCTGCAGTAAATAACTAACTTCTCGTGATAAAAATGAATCAATTATTTATTAATGATTTCATTTTAGTTCTTCAATGTATACAGAACATATTAGTACGAAAAAAATCGACTATATCACGTTACGGGAAAATTTTGACAGCCCTTTAACTATTAGTATTTTGCGACTTATTTCGAGGAATAATTCAGCCTTCATTGTCCCTAGCACATCATTACGTAACGTCTGTGAGTATTTCCAAAAAATCTAAACTACATCGAGAATATTCAGTAAATTACCGTCCATTAACCAGGGTTAAAGTAGAAATACATGAAATACACCGCCAGCTCAGTCAATTCCAGCCGAGGACTGCAGTTTCTTGCTTATTAGCACTCATCAGCCCGGCATAGGAAAGTGATTGAGCTGGAGATGGAAAACCTCCTAAGGAAGCCAAGAGTGCCAAACAAACTGGTAGCTAATATAGAATTACCAGGAACCAGACGAGTGACCGAAATAATGGTTCGGTTCAACTCGAAGATTGAAGGCGAGGCATGGTATATTCAGTGAATTACCGCCCATTAGCTACGGCTAAAGCAGAAATACATGAAATACACTGCCAGCTCAGTCATTTCCAGCCGAGGACTGCAGTTTCGTGTTGAACCGAACCATTGTTATGGTCACTCGTCTGGTCTGTGCTAACTCTATATTAGCTACCAGTTTGTCTGGCACTCTTGGCTTCCTTAAGAGGTTTTCCATCTTCAGCTCAGTCACTTTCCTATGCCAGGCTGTTGAGTGCTAATAAGCACGAAACTGCAGTCCTTGGCTGGAAATGACTGAGCTGGCGGTGTATTTCATGTACATCTAGAATGTTTTGCACCTCTTCCGCATAACGCGAATAAAATAAGTGAACCCATATCCGCGGTTCTACCGTTAAGAACCATATCTACTACTGCCGCCAAAATTCAGGGTTGCCAACTCCTAAAAATGTTTCCCCCTAAACTCAACTCATAAAACCCCTAAATGCGATTGGATAGATTCATGTGACGTCAAAAAGTCACGTGATTTTTTTTAATATGACATGGAAAATTAAAAGATCACGTGACCATTTTCGATGCTGAGTGAGTTAAGGCATTTTTTTCATTTTTGTGTCATTTCTGATCAAAACAAATGGTTCAAAAAGCCTCAAAAAATGTATGTAAGTAAAAAAATGAAATAAAACAGTCGAACATTGCATTTCTAAAGGTTAAAAAAAAAACATTTTTACCTGATAAAACCCTAAAATGCAACCCCAAATTTACCCCTAAAAATTTTATCCCTCTGAAAAAAACCCATTCTAAAATTTTCCCCCTAAATCTAGGTGGGAAAACCCTAAGTTGGCAACCCTGCCAAGATTGCAACACTAAAGGGGAGGTAGTGTTACCGACCGCTTCTGAAGAATTCAATGAAATTTAAACCAGATGCACTTGCCTAAAGATACTGAAAAGCAGGGGAGGTGTTCAAAGTCACAAAACGAAAAGCCATTGGGGAAAAAACATTCAATCGGCTTGAAAATGAAGTAGGTGTGATCGGATGAACTTTTGAGCGGTTTGTGAGACTGCACCTCCCCTGCTAAGGTTTAATTATTTTTCTTTCTTTTTGTTAAGCGTGTTTCGCCTGTACTTATGGATATATGACCTAGAAATACTGAATCCGAAATTTGGTGTACACTAATTTTAGCTTCCCAAAATAGAGCATGATGCTTATTTTTTAATTTTTGTATGCAAAGAAACGCACAGACACGCAAAATAAACCCTCAAAACTCCTCATACCCTCCATTATTCAAATTTAATAAAATCCTGAGTCTGTTATTGCCGTACAATCATTGTTTTAAGGGCTGTTTTGTACTATGCACGGGAAAATATCATTTCTCTCACTCGTTTCTTGTCTATCTTTTGAGTCTTAAATACAAAATACGGCGCAGAAAGTGCGCGCATTTTTTATTTCGTTCTGAATTTAAGATAACTGTTTAATGTTAAAACTTCTTAAAAAGGTGAAAATTTTGAACTGAGTTAGAAATAATTAACTAACGAAAAACAGACTCGTTTCTAATATTTAGCTACGAAGGGTTTAAGTGCGCATTCCGTTATATAAATTTCACTTGTTGTATAAAGAGAAAAAAATCACTTTATTAATACGAATATTCTCTAATCTCTGTTGAACAACTAACCTTTATTATACTGATAGAGTCATACAGACTACAACAGAAGTGAAAAAAAAAACATTCAAAATCTAAAACTCAAGTCTAGAGTTAAAACTGTTCCTCAGCATCCATTTAATTATGAGCGAGATAATCTTAATTTATGATTTTTATTCGATACTATACTAAGCAGAAACAGCAATGATACTTTTGATACATAAAATCATTTAATATTATAAATATACGTAAGTAACGGAGACATCTTTCCCTACGCTTTAAAAGTGACTCAAAAAATGCAAAATTTGTTTCCAATCACTGTAGGGCCTTGCTATATATCACTTACGTCACATAAATAGAAAGTAAAAAATATTTTCCAAGTGGAGTTATTACAAAAAGAAATATTAAATGCGGCTGAAAAATCTTCAGAGAGAGAGAGAGAGAGTTATATATCAAGGAAGTGAAGCAGGCCTAATCTCAAATCCTTGATTAGTACTACATGGACGCGAAACAATTTAGTGGAGCAATCGAGAAAGAGCATGTGCGTGTGCATGGTCAAGAATGTTCCTCCCGTTTTCAAAATTCAAGCTTTTATCATCATCCATATCCGCAATATAAAAATAAACTAAATTTTACAGGACATTTCATGAAAAAGAAACATCTCAAATAGCTACTGAAGAAGAAAAAGCTTCTAATATTTCATTCTGTGCTGACTTTTTAAAAGCATAAAACTACATTGTTTAGTATAGCCATTTTTTTTAATTGACTGTTCACAAATGATAGCGATTTCATAGAAACTTACTTATTATCGGATTTTTGGGACTCGTCACTTTAAAAACCCCATAATACAAGGGTATATCCAGAAAATTCACTTCCGATACAAATAACAAATTTTCCATTACGAAGAGATGAATTCTACGCTTCAACCGGAGAAGGGGTGGGAAGAGAGCGAAACCTTTCGGGAAAACAATGGCAACAGATTTTTATAGAATCGGTTAAAAGATACTGCTTCTCAACCCATAACAATTAATTCCCCTATTATTACATTGTCTCTCAGAAAAGATTTCTTAGCTTAGCATTTGTTAGAGCTAGGAAAACTGTCGGCCGGGGGAATTGGCTGGTCTGATTGAGTTTTTCGGCGCAAGAGCCAGGGCCTGATTATGGCACAGGCCAACTAGGCCTGGGCCTCCATCTTCCGAAGGGGCCCCAAATTACTTAAAGAATTATGCATAGAATTATATACTATAATATTATAACTATACAAAAAATGCAAGTTAATTTTAAAATAATGATTTGTTAATTTTGAAAAAAATACCATTAAATGAGAACTTTTATAAATTCTGCCAGTAGCAAATTTACCATGTCACAATAATGAGGGGCCCCGATAAGGATTCATAAATGCACATGGTAAATGATTTAATAGTTCTGTAATAGACAAAGAGGTTCCCCAAAAAAGCATTCCCATGGGGCCCCAAGCCTGTAAATCAACCACTGCATTCCGCTATAGTGTCTTCAGGGGCCTCCAAATCATTGTGGGCCTAGGGCCTCACTTTTATTTAATCGGGCCCTGGCAAGAGCATTCGTAAGCTATAATGATCCAAAAGATTGTTGAGTAGTGGAATAAAGAGCCAAAAAAGTAATTTTTATTACGGAGCAAAGGACATAAAATTTCAAGAATTTTGAAAAAATTTCCAAACTAAACACAGAAACGAAGTTTTAAAATTTTGAATAACAAACCAAAAGAAAAACAGAAAAATAATTTTGAGCAACTTTCATATATTTATAACAGAACAAAGACCAGACGAAAACAAGGACAAAAGGACGAATACTAAATCAAAAAAAGAAATTCAATCTCCTGAAGGAAAGGGAACAATCGGAGAAATTGGACCACCCAGCAATGCCCTACCTATGGCCGCAAAGTTGACCAGTGGGATCCGTTGGTTTGCTCAACTTTACAAAACTAAAATCACTGTTTGTCACAAAATAACAAATTGGGAGACAAACAATCAAATAGTAGTTTTTTAAACGCATATTCATTTTTTTAAATGAAATAAGTATATAGTAATGACAACAATTCTTCGATTGTAATTTTATTTTAAACGTTTCCCCATAATACCTTGAACGAGCTTTTAAATTTTATTTGTATTTTGGTCCACGACAACCATTGAGGTGCGGAACTCGGGGTAAAAAAAGGTTGGGTACCACTGAATCGGACGTGCCCGTAAAAAAATCTCCACTTAGGACAACGCGGGGTTTGGGGGGAAATTGCTTGGAAGAGACGAAGGCGTGAGTGGCAAAACAATGTGTACTTTTTTTCTAAGAATACTATTTTTGCAAAAGGCAAATGTTACTGAAATTTTTACATAAAGTCTCAATCACTAAATCCTATCTCCACAGTTCGTCAATTTTCCTGTACTCGCGTTAAAATGAGTCACAGTAGAACTGGCAGAAGTGGGAATATCTCACACTATCCCTCAAAACGTTGTGTGCTGTGTTCTGTTTGTGTAAAGGCGATTGTGTAAAGCTTAGAGGGTCTGGCATAAATAATGTCGATGCCGAGGAACACAAACGAAGAGACTGAGAAGTTCGCGAGCGCCGAGGAAGAACACCCGCACGCGGGGGCCAGTGAACCTCCAAAAAGGTTAAGACGCCAACAACTGTTAAGTAACTTCAGTTTAAATCTTTCATAAAACGCACACCACACCAAGTAAAGCTTTAATATTAATGGATAAGCAGCACAATGTCAAAACGAATCGTCCTCGCGTTTACTTCGTCTAAAACTGTTCAACTTTCCGAAGTCTCTCGTTTTTCATCGGCTGTTTTTGATTTTTTTTTTTAGACTATTCTCAAAAAGCCATCGTTCGAAAGCTGAATGGAGATCAAAAGCAATTCCACCATTTAAATACACACTGGAATCTAGTAAATACCCATTAAAACATAATGAAAATTAACGCAATGTCGGAAATATTTCAGCTCGTGAACAAATTTAGGGAAGCTGACGGGCAGAAATATATAAGCTCATCTAAAAACAGATTATCAATCGCTTGAATTATTTATTTGTATGACAAGAATGGACTGTTTACTTAATTGTTTGCTTGAAGTGTTACAAAACTTTTAACGCTCGAAAGACAGTGCATGAATTCCTACACGGTATCATTTTTGGGACGAGCGGAGAATTATACAGAGTTTACCGAGGTTTTTCAAAATTTCAATTTAGCCATTTTTTTTACTTAGCTAATCTTAATACCTTCCTTTTCAAGTATCAGCAGGAGCGCCACGATGAGGGGTCACGGGCAGCCACTGTGACCATCCGAAAATTTCCTTAGTCGACAAAGTTTGACGACTCGGCAAAGTTATCAATCGGCAAAATGATCGTCATACGGCTCGTTTTGATTAACGATTTAGGAAAATTTTAAGCTCCATTCGGCAAATCAGGAGTTTTGGTCCTCCCAGAAATTTTACTTCGAGACGCCTCCGAGTTTCAGGAACTAAACCATCAACGTAAAAGTTCATAAATGCTCGTTATACAGAGGTATCAAACATTGTAATTATTTTTTTAAAAAAACACTATTTTTTTACGAAAGACGATTCAAACCTTGTTTGTCGACTTACAGCACTAAAATGTCATCTCTGTGCTCATTCAAAGGACGCAGTTAATTGAATTACATATTTACATTGCTAAAATTCAATCTATGTGCTCGATCAAAGTACGCAGTTAAATTACACTACTTAATTACATTACTCAACTGGAATCTGTGCTCAATCAAAGGAGGCAATTAAGTAGATTACCTAATTACAATACAAAAATGCAATTTCTTTGCTCATTTAAAGGAGGCAGCGAAATGAATTACCTAATTGTTGCCAATATTTTAGAGTTTGAGACTACGCTCGAAGATCAAAATTTAGAGTTTAAGGCATAAATCAGTTACGTTGTTAAAACCTTCCATATAGTATCTACTTATTTCTTTACGCAAAGGGGTATGATCGTAGCTAAACTCATCTTGTTAGCATAATCAGAACTTGCTTTTCATCAGTTAAGATTGCAATCGCATTTTATTCACCATCATGTTAAGCGACAGCTCAATGTGCTAGCATACTCCTGTTCGAGTGTACACAGAAATTCGAAAATGATTGCTTCTCCCCTTTTCAGGTGAGTCAAAATCGTTAGAGCTATTGGCATTGAAGGAAATTTCCAAACCACGTGCAATTAGACCACTGAAAAAAAAATCTATGATAAGCACTTAGACTTGCTCTTTGTTCTCCTATATCCAAAGAAAGGGATATTTTTCGTAAAATAATTTTTTTTTTTATTGTTAGTTGAGAAAAATACGAGTAATATGTTATAAAAAACTGTAAGAGAACGGAAATGTTAAACTTTCAAAAAACACAGTAAAAACCGAAAGTATAAAATAGCAGAAAAAAAGGATGAAATATAAACCGCAGTTTTACACTAAAAAAAGGGGGGGGGGAATCAAAGAATTTTCAGTGCTATCGAAGTAGGAATCAAGATTGCTCTAAGCTCAACTCTGTTTTAACTTCCTTGATCAAAGTAAAGAAAGTATTTAAATCCAGGAAAAAAATTCCACAAATTTCGGCTTCATTTACCTTTACTCACACCCGAATAAATGTCAACTTTTTTTTGGCACGTCCGTACTTGTTTGGCCTTGCGTTGAATATATGTACCTCGCATGACTAAAAAATTGTTTTTTAAAAGTTGGAAATTTTGCGAGTAGAGTCTGCATAGAGTATAGTTAAGTCTTGCCCCTCTCTTTTCGGTTGCAGTTGGTTGTTCCAAAAGTGCTTTTACTATCTTTTTTCTTTTGCGAAAAGTGGAAATTGAAGTAAATGCAGCTTGAAGTAACTTCACAATTTGGTGGCTACTTGGCAAGCTCGTTGTCTTCACATCTTTGTCACCCACTTGGCGATAAGCAGGTAAGTTGGCGACAAAAATAAGGTTCCGAATCTAGTGACAGTTTTGCGGTTCCCCTAACAATATTCTTTTAGAACCAAACATTAAACTTTGTCTTATGAATCTATGTGAAACAGTCCTTTCTGCAAACGATTGCAACTAAGGGAGCAAGCAATTAAAATTCCTTCCGACCCCTTCTGAACCATGCGATAAAGTAATAATGAAAAAAAAAACTAAATTAGTAGCATTTGAAAGAGCATAGTAAAATACGTTGCTGGATACATTATTTACCCTCGTGTCCCCGTAATCAAAATAGGAGGTCTGAAAGTCCGCCAATAATTTAAGAAAAGTCGACAAATTGAGCGAGTTTTGGTAAAGTGAGGAGACATCTTTCACTCTTTGCAGATGGTGGTTCTACCACATGCGAACTGAAATTGTCAACGAGAAATTGGTATCTTCAAATTCTCGCCAAGTCGTTAAATTTGGCTCTTTTCTTAAAATTTTGGCAAACTAATTCATTATATCAGGTTAACGTGAGCACGAGGGCAAATACTTTTTGTGTCCAAAAAAAGTCACAATATGCTCTTTTTATTGCCATTTATTTCAACTTTTTTCGATCACCACTCTTCGTGTGGTTCCTTGGTAAGGCATTAGTGCAAGGAATTTTCGTTGCTTTTCCACCTTTTAGTTAGTTTCGTTGTTGCAGTTTTAGATATCAGACGCCACTAAAAACATCGATTTTTTATACTTGAAATTGCTATTCTTTGTGCTGACCATTTCCCCCCCGCATGGCCCAAGGAAGAATGGGTAAATATGCATTTAAGAACCTTTTCCCCACATTAATTGCATTCCTGTTAATAATGATAATCGATAAATTTTATGTTATAGAGGAGATGCTATGCCTGAAAAGCCAATTATCTGCTGATCAATTGTCATGCCAATTGTAAAATAGTTTTTAAATCGTGCTTTCAAAGAGATTATTTCTAAATGCAAAATATTTTTAAGCTTCCGAAAGTTGAATAGCTGGAAAAATGTACAGACTTTCAAGTAAGTTATACATCGACAACAGTTTAATTTTCACATTAAATACATTTCCGGATACTGTTGCAGTGTTAAAAAAACCTGCTTAGTAAGAAGTTAATATAAATTACAGATTTTTTTTCGAAATTATATTAAAATAACTTTTTAAAAAAGATAAATTAATAGAATAAAATGAAGAAAAAATTAGAGAAAAAAATTTCTAACTGTTAAAGATTGTGCATTGCTGTTTTGCAGTAATAATTAATCAATATTAAGAAATACATAATGGTACAGACTCAATATAAGTGCAATTATAAGCATGATTAAATATTTGCTGGTTGCATTGCACTAACAGCAACATTTCAGGACAAGTGCAATACAACAACCAGAAATTTATTTTGAGCAATACACAAAATTATAAAAACAAAATCCATGAACAACATATCAAAAGTCCTGAGTAGCATTTAGCTCAGTACTGCAATATTGAACATGTTGGAGATTATCGACTGTTTTGTGCACCCTGACCACAGCTGATCCTTGGCCAAAGTAAAGCTTTGAAACTTTGTCAAAAAATTAGCATTGTTCGTTTCTACATGGAATGAAATCTATTGTTTCAACTCCTTTTTTTACTGATAATTTATCAGACTATGAATGCTTCAGAAATAGACTTCATGACAGGATGCTTGTTTAGGAGTGTTGTCTTTTCTGAAACAGCAGTGTTTGGAAAACAACAAATCTCACTGGGTTAAACTGAAACACAGTTGCAGTTGTTGAAGCTTTGGAAAAAGGAGAACTTCATCAAATTTCGGTGATTTATCAAGCAATAAATTGTAGCTGCAGTGAGAGACAGGACCTCCACTTTTGTCCAGCACAATCAGATTTTTCGAAAGAAAAAAGAGTATCTAGTAGACAAATAAAAAGTAAACTCGGGTATTCAAAAGCGGGTCCGAGAATGGTCGAGTTCGTAGTGAAGAACATATTTTCGTTCCCAGATGGTACAGGAATCTAATGGTTTCTTGAGAGTCACTGATGTAAGCACAAAATCTTTAGCTCTAACCGAGTTCTTTGTTTTGCAGATAAATTGGGAATTATTTTTGGGTTCAGTTTGTCTTAGGCTGTGAGTCAGGGAGTAGCTGCATTGCTAGCCAGTTTGATGACGCAACTTCTAGGACACTCCCTGCTCCGATTCAATCCACATAGTGAAAAAAAAATCTTTCAAGCTCCAGATAGTACAAGAACACCGTGATTTCAAGAAAGTCACTCATATCAACATGAAATCTTTAGCTGTAGTGATTTCCCCCCCCCCCCTTTTTTTTTTTTTTTTGTAGTTTGTCTTAGACTCTGAATCAGTCAGTAGTTGCATTAATATTCAGTTTAAAGGAGCAACTTGAAAGACAGTCTTGCCCTTATTGCTAGTCGATCTTTGTAGTGAAATATTTCAATATAAACATTTTTGCTTTAAACATCAAACAGAGCTAGTTGTATTCTTAGATAAAGTTATTTTGATAGTTCTGAAATTAGTACAATGAACAGGATCTAATGCTTGCCACAGAAAATGATTTGACAATAAAACTGGAAGTTTTTATGAGACTTGCTGCAATAATCATACTTGCGGAATAACAATTTCATTGAGTGTATAGTGCATCTGTGTTTCATGAAGTAACTTCACTGAAGCAGCTCTGTATTTACAGCATGCGCAGTTGACCTAGCGCAGTCCAGCAAGCAACTTTTTCTTCTTTGTGTGCTTGAACTTTTCTTCTTTCAATCTTCGAATTAGTATTTTTTAAATTTCATTTTTTTTCATTTAATGTTTTTAAAGCACTTGATTACATGCAAGTTTTCATTTTTTCTTCCTTTTAAAAAACTTTCTTTGAAATGTTGTTGCTCAGCTTTCTACTTATAAAGGCTTAAATGTTCGCAGAAAGTATTTACCTTCCCTGTTCTCAACTTGGAAGATCTGCCATGACAAGAGTGCCATTTACAAGATAAAACTACATACATCACAGCTTCGTTACAATTTAGTACTACACATTTTGTGAAGTGCTATATTACTTTTTTTCCAAATTTATTCCATTAATATTCTTTTAAGTTTTTAATCCTTTTTTAATTTGCATAAACTCATTTTCTTAGATTTTTTTTTATAGCTTCAGTAGTTTCATAGTTTTTAACAATTGAGAAACTTTTTCTACACATCTGAAACTAAAACTTTTTCGAGTTGACAACTTTGTTCTACACTTTGCCTTTAAGTGCAATGAAAGAAATCTGTACTTGTGTATTTTTAAGTCGTCTGGAGGTCCCTGACCAGATGGAACTGGCCTCTTCTCTCCAGATAGTCGACATTAACACACAAGTCAGAGAATGTTTTGATAAGTCTTTAACTTATACAAGTCATCGATATGATTATTAACTTAAAGCTCAAAATAATGCTCCACATAATTATCAACCTTCAATTTATACAAATAATAAAAATAAAATGAAAGGAACAGCGTAAAGTTTTGCACATAGTACATATCAGAAGTATTTATGACACATTTCCAAAACTAATTATTTTAGCCATAGTTAGACTGCTCTAAAAGTCATTTAATGGGTGTTCTTTAAGAAGCTATATGAGATAAAAATGTAGATTCAAGAATTATTAATAAGAATGTATTATTTTTTTCAACATTGTTAGCATGTTTTTTTCCCGTCCTCCTTAAGCAATCATTTATGCCTTTATTCGAGAACAGCTAGATCATCCCTAACAATTTGCAATACAAAGCAAGTTTCAGCCAGAACACCGTGTCATTTGTAATTTCTTTTCATTTCTTTAATTTTGCTTTTAAATGAAACAGAAGCGCAGTTGGTACGCGAAAGTGTATGCATCAAATATGCTTTATTAAACATTGCACTTTGTGTAAAAAGTCAGACCACATGCGTCTTTTTTTTTTTTTTCTTTTTGTCGTCTGGAGGTCCCTGACCAGATGCAACTAGCCTCTTCGCTCCAGACAGTCAACAATTTAGCGCACAAGTCTGTAGTTACTTAAATAGACCTTAAACCGATCTAATTTTAAAAATATAAGGTGTTTATTTGGTCAAGTTTGTTTTGGTCAGCTTTAAAGACTTATTTTAGACTTTTTTTTATAGCTTCAGTAGTTTCATAGTTTTTAACAATATGAGAAATACTTCTTTTTTTACACATTTGAAACTAAAACTTTTTCGAGTTGACAACTTTGTTTTACACGTTATCTTTAAGTGCATTGAAAGAAGCCATACTTCTTTGTTAAAGGATTTCATTTCAATACTTTAAAATCAAGCATTAGATGTGGCGTTATAAGCTTTTAAAAACATCTTTTTAAGTCTGTTCATTAAGTAATATAAGAACAATTTTTATTTAATAGGACGCATTCGTATATAAAATACATCCGAACTGTAAAGACCTTTTCCGCTGAGTTCTTTCTTAGAAAAAACTTCTTTCCTTCAGACAGCATTTCGTGCATAAAAATACATTTAAGAAGATTATTAAAAAACAAGAAAAGAAAAAAAGAAGCAGAATAAAAACGGTTCACGTCCTGTTCGCCGACTTTAAAATTTCTCTCCCCCATCTTAATAATTTAAATGTAATATCAAAAAGATAAAACGGGGGGGGGGGGGGGGATATTTCGTGTCGGCGAGGCACCATTAAATTTGTGCACAAAAACCCAGTTCAGGTAATGAAAACATTAGCTGAACCGGGTTTTTAAAACCGGTACGTTTTTAAAATTTTGAATATTAAATTTTGGAATGGCCGCTATCCTCCAGAAAGTACACGCATTTTGGTGCATTTTTTTTCTTCTTATTCAATTCTCTTTCAATAAAATCTGTGTCATGATATTGTTCATGACTTGAGTTACTATTTAGTATACTATTTAACTTTTGTTTAAATGTTAACTGTATGAAAATGTAAAAGCATCCAAATTAGTAAAGTACTATTTTTCATCTTTCAAGTTGAAGATAATTATTTAAATCTTAGTATTTAAATTAAAAAATTCTTTCTCTGTCAGACAGTCTAAATTTTAAAAAAAAGCGCTCAAAATTGAATGGAAAAAGATTTAAAGAAAAGGTGAATATAGCTTTTGAAAAAGAATGCAAGCAATCCAATTTCAACAGCCCTGTCTATTGTAGAGATGTGAACATTTGATCACTATAAATTTTGAATGCTAAGGAATTTTGAAAAACGTCGTCTTCTAGAGAAAGAAACAAATTGAAAATGAGTTTTTAAAATAACGAATGACATTTAATTCATTTAAAATCAAAAGCAATCTGCATCTGTAATTTTTTATATACTACTATTACTTCATTGCAGGCAATAATTTTAATATCAGTAAAATGACTGACAGTTCATACATCACAGGAGAAAATATACACAGGAAGTCTGTACTTGTGTATTTTTAAGTCGTCAGTAGTTCCCTGACCAGATGCAACTGATCTCTTCCCCCTGATGGTCGACATTAACACACAAGTCAGTAAAAGTTTTGATAAGTCTTAAACTTTTATAACTCATTGAAATGCATGGTATTAACTTAAAGCACAAAGTAATACTCCACATAATTATACTAATTCAATTAATACAGATAGTAAAAATAAAAAGAAAGGAACAGAATCGAGTTGTACATTGCACATAGTATATATCAGAAGTATTTATGACACATTTCTAAAACTAATTGCTTTAGCCATAGTTAGACTGCACTAAAAGTAATTTAAAAGGTGTTCTTTAGGGAAACTATATGATATAAAAATGTAGCTTCAAGAATTATTAATAAGAGTTTTTTTTTAAGCACTGTTAACATGTTTTTTTCCCCGTCCTCTTTAAGCAATCATTTATGCCTTGACTCGAGAACAACTAGATGATCCCTAACAATGTGCAATACAAAGCAAGTTCTAGCCAGAACACCCTGTCATTTGTAATTTCTTTTCATTTCTTTAATTTTGCTTTTAAATGAAACAGAGACGAAGTAGGTAAGCGAAAGTGTATGCATCAAACATATTTCAGTAAAGATGACACATTACGTAAGAAATCAGACCACATGCGCCTTTTTTTTTTTTTTTTGTCGTCTGGAGGTCCCTGACCAGATGCAACTGGCCTCTTCGCTCCAGATAGTCGACAATTTAGCGCACGAGTCTGTAGTTACTTAAATAGACCCTAAAGGGATCTAATTTTAGAAACACAAGGTGTTTCTTTGGTCAAGTTTGTTTTGTCAGCTTTAAAGACTCATTTTCTTATTTTAGATTTTTTAATAGCTTCAGTAGTTTTACAGTTTTTAACAATATGAGAAAAACTTCTTTTTCTACGCATCTGAAACTAAAACTTTTTCAAGTTGACAACTTTGTTATACATGTTACCTTTAAGTGTAGTGAAAAAAGTCATACTTCTATGTTAAAGAATTTTATTTCAGTACTTTAAAATCAAGTATTAGATGTGGCGTTATTTACTTAAAATTTTTTTTTAAGTCTATTCCTTTACTATTTATTTCTTTTATTTTATGGGACACATTCGTATATAATTTCGTGCATAAAAATACATTTAAGAAGATTATTAAAAAACAAGAAATTAAGAAAAAAAGCTGAATAAAATTGGTTAATATCCCGTTCGCCGACTTTAAAATTTCTCTCCCCCCCCCCTCTCTTAATGTATCTCAAATGTTGGATCAAAAAGGTAAAAGGGAGGGGGGAGGTATTTCGTGTCGGTGAAATGGCGCGGCACCATTAAAATTTTGCAAAAAATTCCGTTTTCAGCTGCGACATTTTTAAAATTTTGAAAAGTTGAATTTTGGAATAGCTGCTATCCTCCAGAAAATGTACACATTTATGTACATTTTTTTCTTCTTATTTAATATTTATCTTTCAATAAAATATGTGTCATGATATTGTTCATGACTTGAGTTACTGTTTACTATACTATTTAACTATTGTTTGAAAGTTAACTGTATGCAAATTTAAAAGTATCCAAAAAAGTAAAGTAATATTCCTTCTCTTTTAAAATGAAGATAATTATTCGAGTCTCAATATAAAAGTAGTAGTTTTAAATTAAAAATTTCTTTCTCTGTCAGACAGCTCTAAATCGCTTGAATATTTAATTGGAAGAAATTTAAAGAAAGGAGTAATAAAGCTCTTTGAAAAAGAATTGTCAGCAATCCACTTTCAACAGCCCTGTCCATTACAGAGATGTGAACATTTGATCACTAGAAATTTTGAATGTTGAAGAATTTTGAAAAACGTCGTCTAGAGAAAGAAACGAGTTGAAAACGAGTTTTTAAAAAAAATGACATTCAATTCATTTAAAATCAAAAGCAATCTGCATTTGTAATTGCATATTAATTACAATTACTTCATTGCTGGCAATAAATTTAATATCAGTAAATGGGTTGACAGTTCATACATCACAGGAGAAAATTTACACAGGAAATCTGTACTTGTGTATTTTTAAGTCGTCAGGGGTTCCCTGACCAGATGCAACTGATCTCTTCCCCCTGATAGTCGACATTAACACACAAGTCAGTGAATGTTTTGATAAGTCTTAAACTTATATAACTCATTGAAATGTTTTGTATGAATTTAAAACCCAAAATAATACTCCACATAATTATACACTTTCAACTTATACAGATAATAAAAATGAAAAGAAATTAACAGCATAAAGTTGTACATTACACATATTATATATAAGAAAAAATTATGACACATTTCCAAAACTAATTATTTTAGCCATAGTTAGAATGCTTTAAAAGTAATTTAAAGGGTGTTCCATAAGGAAGCTATACAGAATAAAAATGTAGCTTCAAGAATTATTAAGAGCTTTTTTTTTTTAAACATTGTTAACATGTTTTTTCCCCGTCCTCTTATGCCTTTATTCGAGAACAGCAAGATCATCCCTAACAATTTGGAACACAAAGCAAGTTCCAGCCAGAACACCGCGTGTCATTTGTAATTTCTTTTCATTTATTTAATTTTGCTTTTAAATGAAACAGAGGCGCAGTTGGTAAGCACAAGTGTATGCATCAAATATGCTTCACTAGACATTGCCCTTTGTTTAAAAAGTCAGACCACGTGCATCTTTGGTTTTTTTTTTTTTTTTTTTTTTTTTTTTGTCGTCTGGAGGTCCCTGACCAGATGAAACTGGCCTCTTCTCTCCAGATAGTCGACATTATGGCGCAGAAGTCTGTAGTTACTTTAATAAACCTTAAACTGATTTTTAAAATATCTGGTACTTGTTTGCTCACAACACAATATTCTTTACACTATATAGTACAGATTATTTAAACATAATACCATTTTAAAGTATTCAAACATATGCAAAACAGCAAGCTAAGCATGGAAAACTGTATACAACAGAAATATGCATGTTGCTCATCTAAAGTTATAAATCCAAAACAATTGGCTATCCTAAAATTTAAATTTGCGCTCCTTTGAGCAGCTCTAAGGTATAAAAATGTAGCTTTAAGAATGACCGGCAAATAAAAGAGTTAGGAAAACCTAATCATTGTAAAAAGTTCTATTTTATTCTTTTTGAAGAATGTTTAAAAGGTTCTCTCGAAAAAAGCAAGAACATCCCTAACAATTTGGAATATAAAACGAGTTCCCAATCAGAGCACTGCTCCCCCCCCCCTTTTTGTAGGCACAAAACCCACAACAGAAAATTTCATGCATTAAAGAAAATGTGCCTTTTAAGTAATTACGTCACTAGAAAGATTTAGGCTTATAACGTTTTAAGATCAATAAAACTTCCCACATCAATAACAAAGTTATAATAACTAGAACAAAAGCTGCTGAGAAACTGAATGCATAGAATTCAAAAAAACTAGGGGGCTATCGCCCCCCTGCTCGCTATCGCTCGCCAACCCCCGGAACTGCTTACGCAGTTCCCTGTGGATCGCTTCGCGATCCATGCTCGCTTCGCTCGCTCGCTGTATGCCAATACATTAGCCTAGCTAAAATTTTCCGTAAAAATTAAAGTTGGTAATTGCATTTAGGTCACCATCCATTTAACCAATATGAAAATTACGTTCATAATGTTAATTTGTCTGCTTTAGCCAGATTTTCGACAGTTTAACTTTGCTGTATGTAAGATGACTGCCTTGGCAATGTGCACAACTTTACCATTATAGATACAAAAGTGTCTGTCATTGCTTTGGAGAGATTGCACTTCTACCTGTTGGTCCGCGGAAGGTATTTTATTTCCCTTCTACCACCCATTGGAAAACCAATGAAGGCATTCCCCTATCCGCCACCTGGGGACGCGCCCTCTAGGGGTTACAGGCTCCCCCGTGGGATGTATTTACATTATTTACACTCTTATATATTTACATATTTACACTCTTATATATTCTAATCTGAGAAAACTTCCTCATATACACAATTAAAAATGTCCCGTTTGGGAGCCACAACTGACACTGCTTCAAAAGATCTTGTTCTTGATAATGCCACATAGAGCTGGCCATGACTAAAAAACTCGCCAAGGCTACTTTGCTTGCACAATACTAAAACTACTATAACCCTAAACAAATTTGGCGAAACCTTTCAGCTGAGAATAAAAGGAATAAAGTAAATTCTTTCTCGGTTATTCATTTTGAACTGAACTGTCGTACTGAAGCAGAGAATAGACGACGCTCAAAGCGCCTACGCGTTCAAAACAACATTGCCGATGAACATGATTGTGGAGCAATGTGTGAAGAATGCGAATTTTGTGGTGCTCTTTATTGGCAGAAAGAGCGTAATACTGCAAATAAATATACTAAATGTTGCCATGACGGAAAGGTGCGGTTACCGGCATTGTGTGACGCACCTGATCTGTTGAAGGAACTGCTGACTGAAAATTCCCCAGCCGCTAAAAATTATCGGCAGCGAATCAGAGAATACAACTCTGGAAATGGCTCGTCTTAAATTGGATTCAAGAACGGTTTCCTGCCTTCTTTGAGCTTTTCTTTGCTGATTAAGGTTGAAATGGGCCACAGCCCGACTCAAACTCATCTCAAAAAAAAAAAAAAAGTTCGTTGAGTATTCTGTGATTCAAGATTTCAAAACAACGTAGAAGTTTGTTTACATGATTTATCGGCGAAGTGTTGCCAACAGAGGTTTAGAAATTCACCCCTTCATTTGCCGGCACGTAAGAGAATTATATATATAGATAAAGATTAAAAAATGTACATTTATTTTAAACCATTAACTGAAGGGTTTGCAGCAACTAAGAGTTAACTCCATTTTTTGATCGTTTAGTTCAACAAGGAGTTATCTCCGGTTGATAGTTCTCAAGTTTTTTGCTAGAATGAGCTGCTTGAGGCAACATGGAGTAACTCCTGGAGATTTACCAACAATCAAAAATGGAGTTAAACCTTTGTTGCTGCAAACCCTTCAATTACTTTTTTCATCTCCCTATTTTTTCCCCATTAATTTCCTCCTGTTGCATTCAGAGCATGGGAAGTTTTACCGATACTTGCTATGCATAATCATTAACATCAAAAAACTTCATTTTGATACCATAAAATTGAATTTTGGATTTCATTGAACTTTCCATTAAAAAATAAGTTAGTAAATATCTAAAGAAATAAATTAAATAGATCTTTAAGAATTAGTAAATATTGAATTTTATAACTGCTGCAATGTTTCTGTTCAGCTTTAATGTACAATTTTCAATCAAAACGTGTAATCAAAAGTTATCAAAGTTGTAATTTTTTTTAAACATAAAGTTAGGAGAATTATAAATGTGAATGCCAATCTTCTTTTATATCAAACAAACACTTACGCATCATTTTAGTTGTATTTCAACTTCAATTTTTAATAAATGACTTTTCAGGCATATTGTCGCTAGTAAATTACCTTGAAACATGGACAATTTAATTAAGCATAGAAAACCTTTCATTGACAACTAGAAAGTTGCTCGAGGGGAAAAAAATGATATGGACATCACATGGTTTTTCTAAAGTACTTGTGAAACAGCATATACGTTTCAAAACCTTAAAACTTATCTCGGTTGAAATATTTAAAAATTACCACGCGGTTACAATTGTTTTTAAATAAAATTCAATTAAATAACGTATAATGGGCTGGAGCTATTGCCAACGAAACTTACCAAGTAGCACAATTAAAGGCCGCCTATTAAAGGCGGATAGAGTGATGCACCGGACGAAACATTTAGAGCCAAATCGAGATTTCAAATCACCACTAATGTTTTGCAAAAACAGAATAAAATGTCCACCAAACAATCAACTGCAACCGAAAACGGAGGTACAACAGTGTAGTTGCGGCCAATCTAACCTGTCAGCGTCTTAATGCTGCGACTGTCCCAACCACAATGTACAGCATTCAAGTCCCATTAGGAATTAAATCCTTCTGCGACAGACAAATCGTTTATGAGTTCCGCGAGTTATACACATACTTTTGTATTGACGTCATGACATAACTCGTCAAAATGTACCCCTGGACAGTCAAAATGGGTATTTCAAATGAACTTAAGCGGATTTTTTCGTACAGAAGTCACTAAAAAGACTTATCTAAAGAGGTTCAGGAGGGATAGAAATAGAACATCAAGTTGGGGTGGGAAATTCATCATGATTACAATTCTTTCTTTACTTGATACAAGCGAAACATAGTAGCAAAGTTTTAGAAGTTATATATGAAGCTATAGCAAATAACAGTCGTTTTCAGAAAATATGCAGCCGAAAAAGAAAAAAGCCATATGACCCTATGAAATTTTAAAATTGAAATGAACATTGTGATGAGGAGAAAAAAAGAAAAAGATATCATCTGCAATGTTCCTAAGATAAAGTTGTTTGGAAGTAAATGAGAAGTAAAAAAATAAATACTTTTACATACACAACTTTTGTTTAGACAAGGTGCTTTTGTTTTTATTCATGTTGCTATTGACTCCTTCTAAAAGTCGTGCTACTTAACTTCCGTAAGATAAACCATCAAAAAAGGGAGAAGCAATCAGTTATAACAATCTCTGGAGAACTTTACTTGGCATTTTCGCCTAGTTTTTTTTTTTTTTACTTTTTTTTAATTGCAATTCATTTTAAAACTTTAATTTTCTTCTGATGCTCAAATTTAGGACGTCTGTAACAGGTATCCTATACTTCCTCTAATTAAAAAAAGTCAACCGTGACTCCATACCTTGTATGGACTTAAACTTTCTCTTGTAACTGTTTAGTATGGTCGTTTTTTTATACATAAAAATGCAAGAACATTTTCAGTTACATCAAAGATTGTTGTTCGGGGGCGTGAAGATATAAAAGATGAAGTAAAAAATAAACTAAACAATGATTTGTTGAAACTTGTGGTCAACCTGTTAAGGGGGGTCCGGGACACATTTTGAAAAAATTTTTATTATGTACTTTAGAGTTTTGAAGTTTTCTGAACTGATTCATCATTTATTTAATAAGCAAAATCATAACATAAATATGAAAAAAAAATATTTTTTTTATTTAAATTTAATTAGTTTTTTTCAAAAAAATGGGGTTGCTTTAAATTGCTATAACTCAAAATATTGTTGGTCAATTTTCAATTTTTTTTCAAAAAAGTATGCACAAATATCTAAGCTTTAATTTTTATTCGGCGATTTTAAAAATATTGATTCAATAAAAAATAAAAAATATTTGAAGAAAAATTTCGAAAAATTCGAAGATACTTTTTTTTTAAAAAATCATAATTTTTGCAGTAAACGTTTTTTTCAAATTCGCCGAATAAAAATTAAAGTAAATTGCTTGAAAAAGATATGCTCCAAGTTTCATTACTTTATCTCTATCGGTTCCTGACTTATAAGAGTTTGAATGCAAGAAATCGGGAAAAATTGCATCATGGAGAAAAACGCGTTTAAAGTTTTAAAGTTTATGTACACATTCGTTAGATGCATGCAACAAAAATAACTATAACTTTCGTTTCTATTTAAGGTAGGAACAAGATTCAAACGTCCTCTTAAGCAGAAAAAAACGGAGCAATTTTTCAAATTATAAAAAAAAAATTGCAAAATTTGAGGATTTTTGTGTCCCGGACCCCCTTAATATTAAATAACAGGGTTAGCTCTCTCATTATTATGACAACCTCAACTGAGCCTTATTACCTCATTATTTTCATTTGTTTCTTTAATTTTATATGCTCTAGTAATTATGCGTTTAAAATAACGTTTTGGCCGACAATGTTAAATTTTGTGCCTAAAACTATCTGATTTTTTTTCTGATTTATTAGTTTCAGCTAGATCAAATATCCTCAGATTTCTATTGTATTAATCACGCATGGGGGGCGTGCTTGTCGTACATGTATTAATCACATATGGTAGGGGGTGGCGTGACCTCATGTCTGTCTTTCAATAGGGCGCAGGGTCTAAAAGGTAGAGAACCCCTGGTATAAGGGTTAACTGAGTTTATAATGAGATGACATATACCTCCAGTTCGTTTATTACTATTACAGAATGATTGCTAACTACTATGAAACTTCAAAATTTTTGAATACCATAGACGATCTTTTTAGTATTTTTCATGGATTTGTACAGAATTTTGGCACACTGTAATCCAAATTTGAAAACGTTTTCAACACACACCTTAGCACATTTTTGTCCCACTGTCAACTCAATGCACGCATAGTAATAACTAAACCTAACCAAAAATAAGTAATCTAAAAAAACTGCATGAAAATTAATGCAATAAATTCACTTGCAAAAAATTGACATAAATCATAAAATCTATCTATAGTAGTTGCCACTTGCCCGAACAAATGACCCCGTGCCTAGTGTTTAAACCCAGTTCGAGTCTTCTAGGAAACCTAAACGAATCATGAAAATGGTAGTACTTCTAAATGCAATAAAATATAATGAAAAAAGTGCAGAAGATTTTTAATTCCTTTCTGTGTAACTTTCCTGATAAAGTTATCTTTTCAAACAAAGAATAGGACCGCGTGGGTTATGAAAAGCATTGTTATATTATTGAACAAATGTCAATGCTTTGAATGCACACCCTAAGAGCTGTAACAATGATCAAGATTAAAGCTATGCGCAGGTAACTGTTTTCAATATTTTTCATAACTGAATCATGAGATTATATCATGCGGGACAATGTAAGTGCGAATTTTGGAATGAGCACGCAAAAAGAGGTAGAGGGTTTAAAAATAAACACTTTGTTTTGCCACATATATATTTTTTAATTTCATAAAATACAATGTCCTTCATATACCGTCAACTAATTTTTCATTCAAAATAATGCCACGATTGTTTAGGATATTTAAAACCTAAATTTGACACCAAACAGTTGAATACATTTCATAAAACCAATCTTAATTTTTTTTTTTAAAAATGCCAATTTCACTTTCGAAAACAGCATTTTAATTAACTTTCATTCCGTTGATATATTTGAAACAAAAATGCTTGCTTATCAAAAATGAATAAAAGATACGAAATGATATTCTAATACTGATGCAGTAGATAAAAACTAAAAGAGTGGTGTCTTCTGACGTTAAGTGACGATTGTACGCTAGTTCGTTATTGTTTACCGCTAGTTCGTTAAAAAACTAAAATTCCTTAACATTAAGCATGTAACGAATTCTGCTCAATAGATTTTAACCTGAAAAAATGAAATAACCTACAAATCTAACAGTTTTAAAGCTATCCCCATCACTTTTTATCAAACTGTTTTGAGTTAACTTACGCTTGGTCGAAGAGCAATAACGGCAGTTGCTCACTTCGGAAAAATATGTATTGCTTTCCTTTAACTATTTTTACTTTTTTTTTCAGGGAAGAGGAAGAGGATTTTCAAAATTTACGCTTTGAAAAAAAGAAATCTAGCGCAGTTTAAGCGATAAGTTACAAATGCAGGTCGTCTTAAACTTTTTATAATGTAGGATGATTAGAGGGGTTTCAACCGTGGAAATATTTCTTAGAGTAAAAAGTTAAAAAAAAATACTTTATCATACTTAATTCATACTTACGAGCTATGTATCCTTCTATAGACGTCTGAACCTAGGTTGGCAGATGAATATAGAAAAACAGCCAAACAGTTTCATGAAATTAACCTAAAATAGCCAACTTGCAGGAGAACCGCTCTCCTTTCCACAGATATATTGGGACGTCATGCTAAATTACTTGTAAGATATTTCAGTTGTTTTTATGCGTAGGATTCATCGATTCTTTACTGTACTTTTCCAAATCTGCTGTTTAAATTTTTTCTTTAATATTACCTCGAAATCTTCTGATTACTAAATTTTACATTTCGGGGCATTACTGTTATTTATGAAAAGTAGTAAGCGAAATGTAGATCAGTTTGGTGAATGCTTTTGATTTTCTCTTCCAAAGTGTGATTAAAAATAGCCAAAATGGGTAATATTTAGCCAAACTGACAACCCTGGTCTGAACTATATCATACCTGACACACTTCAGCCCTACATCTTGTAGCCTAAGCCACGACAGAAGTGTTTCGCTGCAGTGATGCAATTTTTCAGTTCGTCAAGATAGGCAGGTAAGAGGGGCATAAACACAGTATCCTTCAGTTGTCCTCAAAGGATGGTCTTAGGTCTGGTGACTGGGGGTTTGAATCAGAGTGCTAAATCACTTCCCCCTTGATCTCCATTTTGACTAATGGTACATACGATAACACACAGAGACATCTAGTGACGATCAATTAGAGTTCTACCACTATATCTTTCATTCAAGCTCCACCAAACAGCTGTAGGTCCATTTTTTTAATCACTTTGAATAAAAGGATATTTAGCCTAACAATAGAGTAACTAATTTATCAATCCGTAATTGCAAACAATACTCATCTCACAAAGTTATTCAATAACTGAGTTAATCAACAGTTCTGTTAAATATTCCCGTTAAAATGTGAATGACAATATGCACTGCAGCTGCCTAAATGCGAGCTCACTGCTGCTAAGGCCAATGAACTGCTTTATATGCAGGGCCGGATTTAGGGGAGGGCAGGCGGGGCTACTGCCCCGGGGCCTCCACAACAAAAGGGCCCCCACAGTAAAATTTTACAAAATATTTTAACTTTCACGGGTCGAAAATATCGGATATATATCAAAGTATCGGATATTTTCGAAAATATGATGATCTTTTCGAACCCTGATTCGGGGCCTCCACTCCTTCGTTGCCTCGGGGCCTCCACACTTCCAAATCCGGCCCTGTTTATATGTAACCCTCCCTTCTCCACCAAAACTTTCAATAAGGGCTGCAATCCATGCTTTAAAGCAGTGTCACCGACATTGTGGCAGGTCATGATGGAAATCATCCGAGTCTTTGGGATCATTCATAAACTATATGATGCACTAGACTGAGTTCACGCAAAATATAGAACAAATGTGCTCGAAGAAATGCGCCATTTGGCGATGTCAATTACGTGTTTGACTCGGGAAAAGAGCAAACTATTGTCAAGCTTATGACAAATTCACCTTTTTTTTTCTAAAAAAAAAACAATAAAATTGGCACTGCGATAAACCTTCTGGTAACCTGTTTTACTTCTACCTATCTTTTCCGTGAAAGTAGTATAGTTAGTAAGTTTCACGTATATTCAGTTGTATGCAGTAACTACCCACTGACTGTTTTCCAAGAAGTGCTATATGGTTGTAAGATAAATAACTACCTTTGTGCTGAACAGTAAAGTATGTCTGCTGTAATTAGCAAATTTGTGCTTTTTTTAACGTTGTTTTTCTTACTTTATATGGTTGTATTTTAATACTATATATTGTATGTTCGGTTCTTCAAAAATATTTACCGAATTAAACACAATTCAGTTAATTAAAGGAATATTTTATTATATTTCAATTTGCTAGTACCGCTCTCGTTTTGTTTAAAAATGCTTTGCGATAAATATCAAAGAGGATGATAGCCTTTACCTATACCCTATTTTCATAACTTCATATGTAACAAACGAGCATTTCTTTCTTACACTAAGTTTGATTTCTACAATAAGCTCTTACCACTTTAATTAACCCGTCAATCAGTTCGCTCAAACCTTTGTTTTCTTAGACAAACAGCGTTATAGTAGGGGAGCCCATGTTAAATGTTGATTTACTCTATAGTCGTGGAGGCGCATTATATTTTGTAATTTAGATTATAAGGAGAAAATGGTATATAATGTTGTCCTTTAGTGGTAAGGTAAGTGTCTAGTGATATTCATAAATGTAAAAAAAAAAAACAGGACATACTCGAGCGTGTCAGATCTTAGATATTGCTAGTTATGATGCTCTAACTTGTCTGAGAACGGAAGGTATGTTAATGTTTCGAGGGGCGGGGAGGTAGGGCTCTATCTGGTGGGGTATAAAATAGAAAAGAAAACTTGTTCCTTCGAGCGCGTCAGACATTCGGAGGGGATGCTAATTGAACCTTAAATATGCCACCATTCAGAAACTGACGTTTTGGAAATGACGCAAGCTCGTAGCGAATTTTCGAAAATGGGGGGGGGGGGAGGGACGGCTAATTGAAATACTCGATCATGTCAAATTTTGTTTACAGAAGGTTCAGCTTGGTGTTTCAGTCATTGTAGCCTAAAATATGACGATTATTTATAAGACGCTCTGAACTTGAAAGACTATTTTTACAACTTCGGCTTGCAGTATTGGCAGATCTTTTCGTAATTCTTTTTTTTCTTTAAAAAAAAAAAAAAAAAAAAAAAAAACACTGCATTTGGGTATGTCAAGACAAGAGTTTTTTTTTTTTTTTTTTTTTGAAAATTTGTAAACCTTCCATACCCTTACCTTACGCTCAATTCGTCAGATTTTAAAAACGTTCGCTTTTTAGCTAGTAATTATTTCGCCATATTTTAATTTCATGCGCTTGAATAAATCCTATGATCATTTTTTTTAACTAATCTGTCGTGCTGCCCATAGAAGAATCCACCAACAAAATAGGCTATCATTTGGTGTAGGTATTTGACAGAATGTAAGGTATCTCCTTGACTTATCTGACGCGCTCGAGTAAATCCCCAAAAACACTTTGAACTCCCCTACTATTATTCACCAGCCAAATCGAACCACCGCCAGACACCCAACCAACCGATTAAAGACTTTCAACCAATGAGAAGGCTTCATTCGGTGGTTCACGCGTCAGACGGAGGTTCGAGTCAGTCCGTCGTTCAGGCTCCTGAAGCCTCCCCTTTTCAGCATCATATAGTTTATGAATGATCAGTTTCAAGTTTCTATCAGATAAGATGAAAAGATATCATTATGTAAAAGGTACCCTCTCGAGACACTCCCCCGCGGAACAACACCCTTGCTACTCATTTTCTCTTGCCATCCTCCAACCCGACCAACACTCCTCGAATGGCGGTTCGAGGGTTCCACGTCTGTCCCTCGGAACCCCATCTTGTAACCCGCAGTATCTCTCTCGCAAGCACCACGAGTCACTTACCCAAGGAGTAACTCAGTATCCCGTTGCTGCAAAACAGTTTTCGAGGGCACGACACTTTTTCCCCGCAAGTAGAGCTCCCTTTCCAACTGCCTTGCTGGTGAAGCATACCTCCCAACAATTCTCGCAGCCAGACAGTAGGAGTCAAAGACATATGCAAGATTTTCATGCGATAAAATGTCTTGTATGCAAATATGCATCGTGGTTATGCAAGTATAACAATATGTAGGAAGAGAAAATCTGTTTTGGGCATAATTGTGTGCTGTCATGTGTCATGTCAATATGCGGCGGTATATATTTCATAATTTTTTCCAATAAATATATTTAAACAAAAAAACAACTCCCTAGTAATGTATATTTTACTTAAAATTCTATGTAAATTAAAATTAAACAAAAAATTTAAAATAAAAAGTTTTATTGATTTATAAAAACAATCATTTTTTTTAACTTCTACTAGTTTCATACTTTTATTGTCCTCAAATTAACCATGTAATTTACAATAATTTATAAAAAAACACCCAATATTTTAATAAAAAAATGTGAGTTATTTTTTAAGAGCAAAGTTTTAAAGTGTATGATGAATTGAATGTGATTCAATGCTTAACTGTAGGTGAAATGAACAAGTCTTGTACATAATTAATTGTTGCACATTTAATTACGTAATAAAAATTTACGGACTTTCATTTTTTAAAAATCCTAACTTCCACTTAATATTACATGTTTTGCTTAGTGGTTTTCCAACTAATTATGTTTCAATATCTGTAACTCATTAAAAATATTTCAGATTTTTTATTTAAAGTTTATTGTTTCTATGCATTGCTCAAAAGCGCAGAAACGTCTAACTGCTGCAAAATTTCAGTTTCCAAAATTTTCCAGTCTCAGTGATTCAAGACACTGATAAGAACAGTAAATAGTTGAAAAAATCTAGGATCTTACGGCTACATACTTAAAAGTTCATTTTTGATACACAACCTTATTAAAGCTCCACTCTAAGCATTTTCATTTGATACCATAACGGTGTAGATATTTTTATTTTTAGCGTGAAAAGTAGCAAAATATGTTTTAAAGTCTAGAGAAACTAAACTGACTTTGATGACGTAAGTTTTAAGATAGTGTTTTCATGCAGAATGGCGTACATAAATAAGTCTTTTAAGAAGAAAAAAAAAACTTAATGCAAATATTTTATAAATTTACATTTTTTTTCGCGAAAACTTAAAAATCCAAAGTTTTCAAAATTTTGAGCGGAAAACTTGAACTTTTCTTAAGACTTTCGTTTTTGAAAAAAAAAATCATGTATATTTCTACTGACTCTTATTAAAGAGCTAACAGCGATTGATTGATGGACTTTTGCTTCAGTGAAAAATTGTGTAAAAGTAAACAAATGCTAGCATTTGTTGAATGCAACAGCTTCATATGCTTTAATATGACAGATCTTTCCATCATTTTGTTTCGTTTCTTCTAAATTGGGAAAAATATTGTTGGAAAGCTACAAACTTCTGTTTTTTTGTTGCTGCTTTTGTAATTTAAATCACTAAATTGGTAAGTTTCTGAATTTTAATGTGACATTTTCGTTACTAATGCGTCAAATGTTTTACTTATTTATTAAATACGAATGTAACTTTGGTGTCACAAAGAAATTTGGTAACTCATTAGAAAATTACTCACACAATATAATGTTAGAAATTGGCTTTTGATGAGAGAGGCCGACAGAGATTTCCTAATCTTATCTTTAAACTATTTTTTGAATTAAATGCACAGAAATTGCTTTTTACACATTTTATATCAATTTAAACAAGTTACTAAGTTCCAAACTACAATAAAATTGCATTAAATTTCACTATAGCATTTCACATCACTATAGCATTTCACAAATTTTTGCTGCTATTAGTTAACATAAAATATAAGGCATATTTACGAATAATAGTATTTCTGAGTAACAATAATAATGTTTAGACTGTGAAGGAAAAATAAGCTAAAATAAAATTCCATTAACAATGCGACTACTACTATCTCTTAGCACTAGAAATTATTTCATTAGTTTTAAGTTAAATATTGAGGTGTTTCTATCCGATTTTTCTATTTAAATAAAAAAATCAGATTTAAATAAAAAATACCGATTTAAATTTAAAAAAAAAGTAAATGAATAATTTCTAGACAAAGGATTTTTTTCGAACCCTGGTTTAGAATGAAAATCTTTGAAATTGTAACCATCCTTATTACTCATTAAAAAGAAACCTTAAGTTCATTTACTATGTATGCAAAAGTTTATAATTTTAAAAATACAAAAGTAATTTCGGTTCTTTCACCAATTACATAAAAGTTTTAATTTCAGAAATTAAAAAAAGGATTCGTGCATTAATAATAATAAATTCGGCTATTGGCTTACATGATTGAAATACTTACTTAAAATAACACATTTAACATTTCCATGTTTTTTTGAGCAATAGGAAGCAGTTATTTTGAACAAACCGAAACATTTCTATTCAAAAGTAAAATATTTCAAGTAAATTATCCAAGTTTAAAAAGGTGAAACTAGTGGCAGAAAGTTTTAAATAATAACTAACACAGGTTTCAAAAAATTTCAATAGTCAATTCTAAACTGATAAGTAATCTGAATTGCACATTCATTTCCATGGCTGCGCAAAAACTCAAAATTTGAAATGTACTGCCCCTTATCCCCTAGAAATCTAACACTCGTATGAAATACTTGCACATACCTTTGGCTGTAATGAAAGAAAGTGTGATTCCGAAACTTTTGGTTTCCCAGAAAGCAGTTCAAAGAGAAACTATCATAACGTTATGAAAAATAGATCACGAAGGAAAAGTTTAGCATTGTCAATTTGTAATTCTTCTGTGATGTTAGTGGCAGGGCGCCACCATTGAGAAATTTTGGATGAAATCAGGTTTCTTTCATTAGTCTTGCACAAAATGTGTCGCCCATTCGTCGTAGATGAATCACGTGACTGCGTCTTTGCCTCAGCTTTTCCTAAACCAAAAATTGGACTGCTCCCTCCAGGAACAAATTCCTGCTATAAAACCGCAACCAGATGTGGGGTTTAACCTTAGAGCAGGAAACAATAAGTGAAGGAAGCAAGTCCAATACTTCGGGTTTGGAAAAACTGAGGCAAAGATCCGAAAAGTCACGTGGTTCAACTACGATGAACGGATGATACGTTTTGCGTAAAACTAACGAAAGAAACTGACTTACGATTCTTCACTTTAAATGCAATTTCATGACTAGGGATCCTGGTTTCAAGAACAGGGGCTTCCACTATTTCTACCTTTTATCACTTCTGAATGCTTTAAACTCCTTCCCACTTTGCATCGAGACTTATGAAACTATATTGGTATAACTACGGGACGTTTGAGTTTTCTAGAAAATTATTTCCTGTTTTTCATCAAGACTCTAAAGTTTCAACTGAACACGCACCGTTAAAATTGCAGGTAGCATACGGCACCATATAGGGTTAAACATTTTAGCACCAGAGGCACCTATGAATGGCGCCATTTGGCACCGTAGGGAAGGGTGTCATAGGGAGCCAAATAGCACCCTTATAAATGCCATAGGCAACCAATGCCACATTCAAGGGTTCTTTAGGGATGTTATAAAAAGCCAACTGATACCCTAGAGGGGGTAACGCATGCGCTAAAACGTTAACCCTAACAGGTTGAAATGTGAAACCCACACTTTTAGCAGTATCAAAACTTCCCAAACCGGGTGAAGACGCGAAAGATACCGTGAAGTGTCTCTAGTATCAATGTAATACAGATATGTATAATTTTCTCGCTACACCCTAGTCAAAATTTTCAAAGGGTGTTGCGAATCGGGAAAGTTTGGGAACCCCGTGGAAGAGATAATAAAGTAAAAGATAAATCTTACTCATGAAAGTTAAAGATAAATCTTACTCATGAAAGTTAAAGATAAATCTTACTAATGAAAGTTAAAGATAAATCTTACTCATGAAAGTTAAAGATAAATCTTACTCATGAAAGTTAAAGATAAATCTTACTCATGAAAGTTAAAGATAAATCTTACTCATGAAAGTTAAAGATAAATCTTACTCATAAAGGTTAAAGAGAAATCTTACTCATGAAAGTAAATGATAAGTCTTACTCATGAAAGTAAATGATAAGTCTTACTCATGAAAGTAAATGATAAGTCTTACTCATGAAAGTAAATGATAAGTCTTACTCATGAAAGTAAATGATAAGTCTTACTCATGAAAGTAAATGATAAGTCTTACTCATGAAAGACGATTGCTTGCTTATTTAAATACTACTGCTAATTTTCTATTTTAATAACCACTGAAATGAAAATGTCATTCCAAAGTTTCAAATAACCACTTTTAACTACCTAGCAGAAATTTTTTTTCCCTCAAATTTCTTTTTTTAATTGTGAGCGGTATAGAGGGGTTGAACAGTTAAACGAAAGTTCTGGCTGCGCCACTGCTAAAATATACTAATTTTAGTTTTCGCATCTACACAATACTAAAAGATTGTCCTTTAGCCGCGTGTATCTGGGACGCTAAAGCCCGATTCGAGACATCTCGTTATAAAATTAATTAACTCTTGGGAAGACATGTTAAGTAAAGTTAAACATAATGTAACTTGACAAAATCTGTTTCAGGCAAATCAAAAAGGTTTTTACCAGGATCTATCAAAATATTTGAAAACAATGATTTACCTTGAGCAGAAGTGTTGATTCTTCACGGAACACACTTGATGACTTAAGTCCTAAGTCAGTCTGGTAGTCAGTTCCAAACTCTTTTCGCTGGTATCACCTAGAAAAACAAACTCTCATTAAAACTAATTGTAACTAAAAATTCATTACAAGACTTACGACTCAATTTTTCTTATCTGGAAAGGACAATTTGTAATTTCTTTTCATTTGAAAGACCACTTGCAAATCAAAAATTCTTTTTATTACCTTATGTTGTTGACAATAAAAAAAAAATTGTGAACGTATAGTGAATCGTACTTGCAACTACAATTTGCAAAAAAAGTAAATAAATCCTTACACTAAGAAGTTGTCAGAATGAATCGGGATTTTACTTGTGTAGGACAGCAATATTATAAAAAAAGTGATTGCAATTTGATCAGCTTGTATCAAAAGCAAGAATAATCATTTTTAGAAAAATTTATCTTCTTTACTAATAATAAAGCAGAAAGTCTTTCTGTCCGGAGGATGTCTGGATGTCTGTAGGATGTCTGTGACGCGCATAGCGCCTAAACCGTTCGGCCGATTTTCATGAAATTAGGCACCAAGTTAGTATGTAGCATGGGGGTGTGCACCTCGAATCGATTTTTCGAAAATTCGATGTGGTTCTTTTTTTATTCCAATTTTAAGAAAAATACTATCATAAATTACGAAATTACCATAACGTGGAGCCGTAACATGGGCACAAACCAATTGGCGAGATACGAAATTATCATAACGTGGAACTGTAACGTCGGTACAAGCCAATTGGCGAGAAAATTCACCATACATTTGTAAATATACAAGCGAACCAAAAGACCTTTAATTTTTCTATTACGGGCGAAGCCGTGCGGGTGCCACTAGTATTAAATAAAACAAAGAATCTGTGTATACATGTGTGTATGTACCCTACACAAATCCATAGTTTACGTTGGATCTGGACCAAATTTGGCAGGGAGGTACTTGGGCACCCGAGAAGAAAGGTAGCGGTTTTTCGAAAAAACCGCTACGACCAAAAAAGTACCGAACCGTTCGAATTTTAAGGTCCGAAAATCGCATTAAATGGCTCTTTCTACCCGAAATAATTATCCGCCCAGTTCAAATTTAGCGCTATTCGAAAGCCCGCGAAAAATACCCATGAAATTCATTCACCTCCTTCGAATTTAAAAAAGGGCTCTATAAAATCATCGGAAAAAATGTAAATGCACTTTTAAGTCTAATGGAACTCTATTTTCGTATCGGAAAATTCGTTTCCGCGATCTCATTTTAAATTAGCGTTAAGAAGGTTGCCACTTTTTTTTCCACGGGTTTTTCTGACTAAATAAAATTGTTTTTGTTTTGGGGTAAATTTTTCCCATTTTGATTATTATTACCAGGCGATTTATCTTTTTTTTTTAGGATTTTAATTGTATTTATAGAGGGTTACGTTCAATCTATTCGAGATTTTTTAATTCGCCGTTTTCTTTCTATAAGAATTATTACTTCGATTTTCCTTCCCTAATTCAAGCCCGATTGTTGAACACTTGACATAACTTTTGTTTTCGAGGTTGACCGTGCAAAGCCGGGCGACGCAGCTGGTCCCAAATAAAGGGAGGGTTTAGTACCAACCACCTCTGGCGTGAATGTACGAGGCGATACTTGCTAGCCAAGCTAACAGACCATTAGCCAACCATTTCTTGCGATGACCTACGTGATCTCGCACCATAGTTACTGCAAAGACGCGAATATTTCATTCAAACTCATAAGCCGTTCAACTTGCTTGTCCAATATGATCTAAAGGGCCATTCATTAATTACGTAAGGGCCCCGAGGGGAGGGGGTTAGAAAAATCTCACCATGCCCTTAATTTGGGGGGAGGGGGTATCAAAACCATTCTTACGTAACATTTTTTCAAGTCGATATCTTTACCAATAATAAAGCTGAAAGTCTCCCTGTCCGGAGGATGTCTGGATCTCTGTGACGCGCATAGCGCCTAGACCGTTCGGCCGATTTTCATGAAATTTGTCACAAAGTTAGTTTGTAGCATGGGGGTGTGCACCTCGAAGCGATTTTTCGAAAATGCGATGTGGCTCTTTTTCTATTCCAATTTTAAGAACAAAACTATCATAAGATGGACGAGTAAATTACGAAATTATCATAATATGGAACCGCAACATGGGCACAAGCCAATTGACGAGAAAATTCACCATACATCTTCATCTTCTTTAACAATAATAAAGCTGAAAGTCTCTCTGTCTGGAGGATGTCTGGATCTCTGTGACGCGCAAAGCGCCTAGACCGTTCGGCCGATTTTCATGAAGTTTGGCAGAGTTTGTAACATGGGAGTGTGCATTTCGAAGAGATTTTTCAAAAATTCGATGTGGTTCCTTTTCTATTCCAATTTTAAGGACAAAATTATCATAAGATGGACGAGTAAATTACGAAATTATCATAACGTGGAACCATAACATGGATACAAGCCAATTGGCGAGAAAATACTCCATACATTTGTAAATATACAGGCGAACCAGAAGACCTTTTAATTTTCTATTACGGGCAAAGCCGTGCGGGTACCACTAGTTTAATATTATAAAACGCGCGTTCATGTGGTTGGCCGGGATCCTATTTCATTTGCGTCTGGAAGAAACAAAACGTATTAGTATTAGCTGTTTCTTATTTGTTTTACAAAGAACGAAAAGTGTAAAATATAATAAAAGAATTGCACTATGTGTGGCATGTTTTACTTTTAATTAGTATTGCATCGTATACAAAAAAATATCGAAAAAACACTCAGTCTAGATTCCAAAATTTTTAATTTTATAGTGAATTTAATTACTATTCCAGTGATGTTAGATTCGTTATTTTATTATTTTGAAAAACGAAATGGAATCTTACGTAAGAATGGGGGGAGGGGGGAGGGAGCTTGAAAAATCTTACGTAAACCTTACATGGGGGGAGAGGGGTCAAAATTGCCAAAATCATCTTTACGTAATTGATGAATGGCCCCCTAACTCAGATTCCGACAAAAGAAAGTCGGATGTCTACACTTATTCTGCATTGAAAAAGGGGTTTCTTGTAATTCCAAAACACGTGTCTACAGTAATCTGCAATTTGACGTTGATATTTCCTTTTTATTCTAGCCGAGGGGTAGCGAAGGAACATTTTTCCAGATGTACCTTTAAGCAATAAAATTTGTTTCTCGCAAAATGAAGGCCATTAAATCGCTAAATGCTGCAGAGTATTATTAAGTTTGATAGCTTGAACTTTTTCAACACTGAAAAAGAGTTCTTTTACTTTTAAAACCGTGTTTGCGATATGGTTGCATCACTTAAATCGTTAACTTTTCCTTCAGAAAAAACAGTCGTTTCATTTCTATAAAAAAAAAAAAAAAACATCCAGCATCAAGAATTCATTTGAGTTTTGTCGTTTTGAATTCAAATTATAATTTTTGCAGTCACGAATTGCAATTGGACATTGATCGTCGGGTTCGTTTCTATAAATGAAATGGAATGGAAATGGCCAAGAAATGTGCACCCTTCATATTACGATTGATAATTTTGTGGAAGAGGTAATTCGGGGCACATCCATAAAAACAAATTGTGATTAGAATGTGGTAATAAAGACAAATTGTATGACCGAAGTACACTTAAAGATTATTTACAGCATATAACGTTATGTATTTTTATCAATCTGAAATGATGGGAATGTGTTGGCTGGAAATTTTGCATTTAGATGAAGTTTTGCTGTTTAAGGTCATCTATGTTTATGTTTTCTCCTTTAAAAACTTTATTTTACATCCATCCTCCTTTTTTAAAATGAATTCCTAAATTAAACCTTGAAAAAAATGAAGATTTTTAATCATGAGAACTAAATTTTTTCCTTTTTATGAATATTAAAGTAACTAGTTTGATCCTTTGTCCAAACATTTCAAAATCTCGTTTCCTCAGATACTGCCGTACACCTGCCCACGGTAGTAAACGAACTGAGTTTCTCACACACTAAACGAACTTTTCTATGCATTTAAGGTTTTTCTGAAAAATATTGATTTTTGGCGAAGGGGGGGGGACGGATTACGGATTACTAATGTAAAATTTATTCACATTTAACTCAAGAAGAGTTTACAAATCTTCCTATCAGCAGAAATTTTATTTTTTCAGAACTTCGGTGTAAAATGTTTAAGATACCGTCAGTGTGCTACTTGTTTTAATAAAAGTATATTTTTCAATTTAAGTGCAAATTTAGATATCTCCCATGATTTATCAAAAAAAAAAAAAAAAAAAACATTTTAAATGCATTGATATTTTCAGGTTTTAACTCGCCTCCATAATAACTTAATCTACCATTATGCATCCAAATGTCCAAGATTAGGATGGGAAAAACTCATAGCCTTCTTTCGTTCTTTTAAATTGCAGTCATTTTACTCATTACTTTGCGTTGAGAAAGTCTTGAATGCTGGTTTCATTTAAAGCACTAAGACCTTTCAATAATTGTGGTTCAACAGTCTTTAAAATAGTATTAAGAGCAGTACGTTTGCGAGAAGAGTACGTTCCCTATATTGCCGCAACCTCCCCCACATACACACAGAATTTATCTTTTGTGTGTAGGAGAGGGGGCATAATGGGGTATAAATATCGTTAGGATTGGCAATTTGTATTAAAACCAGGGATACTGGCTCGTGTTTTGACCACCAAATTCCCCCTAGCTAAAGCTTTCGGGTGTTCATTGGAAAAGAACACTAAATACACGATAGAAGCCCTTAAGGTCCCTTTTCAGCAAAGGGATTCCGTTACTTGTTCTCGTGAGGGTAAAATTTGTACAAATGTATGGGGCGAGTGCACCTGACGTCACTCAAAGTGATACACAATTACCCTGGAATTAATGAGTAATTAAAGCTTAATTGGTGGTGAAAGTTTCTTTTCGTAGCATAAGGTAAAAAGGGTGCATAAAACCCCTCCCCCTCCCTCGTACACTTCACAAAATTTAGCAAACTAAGCTAAGAAATCTCCCAATGGTCATTGTGTTATTTTTAATAATAAAGCTGAAAGTATCTCTGTCTGTCTGGATGTCTGTGACGTACATAGCGCTTAATCCGTTGGTCCGATTTTCATGAAATTTGGTACAAAATTAGTTTGTAGCATGGGGTATGCACCTCGAAGCGATGTTTCGAAAATGCGATGTGGTTCTTTTTCTATTCCAATTTCAAGAACATTTTACCGAGCAAATTATCACAACGTCGAATAGTAAATTACGAAATTATCATAACGTGGAACCGTAACATGGGCGAGCCATTTAACATAGCAAATTGACGAGAAATTCATCCATTATTTGTATATATACAGGTGAACCAAATGACCTTTTCATTTTTTACTACGGGCAAAGCCTTGCGGGTACCACTAGTTTATATAATTGCAAGACAAATAATGTACTGCAGTGTATCTACATATATAGTCCGATATGTAAGCATTACGATCCAGTTAAATGCAAAAGTCCATATATTCTGGGGAAAGCCAGCCCATCTCACCTAAACAAGGTGCAATGCTCATCCCTACGTTCACTTGAAAGATAAGTGTGCATTAATGAATGCTAATTTCAGTCTTTTTTTTTAATGTCGAGGAGATTGAGTTGAGAATACTGGCTGACTAAAGGTGCGTTTATCTTTTTAAATCAATTGCATATTTCAAAAAAAAAAGGCTGTGGTAGCCCGATCGGTAGAGTGTCGGATTCGGGGCCGGAGGATCCTGAGTTCGAACCTCGATGGTCGAAGATCCACCGTCGTCATTAAAGGGGACTGGGCGACGTGAAATAGGAACGTGGTCTCAATGTCCTCCAAGTGAAACGATACCTCTGGGGGTGCTAGCACCAGGTAGCTATTAGCTCCTGGTCTAGTTCTAAATTCTCACTAACTACTCGATCCGTTGATGGTGCTGCCATCTATCGGTATAAAAAATAATGGAGGCAAGGCACTTAGTATGCAGTCCTCGACATAAATACAGTTGTAGTCAGTTGTGACTCGGAATCGGAAAAAAAAAAAATCACGCTCTATGTTCTAATATTTCGGTAAAACATTTTTAGCCTCATATTAAACTTTTCTGATAGGGAGTACAGATTTCCTTACTGAAAATGATACATGCTTAGGTAAAAAAGTTATCTCCGTTGAACAGTTACCAATATTTTTTTTAATTAATATATTTTTTAATTTGATATTAAACTAAATTCCGGAAAAAAAACTAATTAGTTTGTAAACAAAGGGTTAACGTAATTACTGATGATCGTCAGGAATACTTTGTGGCATTACTATGAAAATATTCAGACAGACGAACACAAAATAAAAAAAAAACTTTTTGAATACTAATTTTGCTGGGGGAGGGGGAAAACAATCCTTATCGGTATATGCATACACGTACAAGGATTTGCAAAACGGCTTGAAGCCAAAAATTCAGGGGGGGGGGATCGATCCACCCTCCTCCACATCAATATATTTTCTATACATGTTTTGAGGTTACAAGAACGATTTTGGATTAAAAAAAATTGTGTGAGAAGTTAATGTGTAAATCATCAATTGTCATCCACCGCACGTGGAATTGATTCACCGCACTTGGCGAACGGAGGTTGACGAGAGAAACGAGCAGGGGATGGAGCCCACTAAGTGATTACCCAAAAGTTGTGCTTTGTTTTCTCCACATTTGCTATCAGGAACATTGTTTTTCAATGTTCAGAAATAATCGGCAAGCTCGTTCATTTGGACAGGGGTGTATACAGCCTGTAATGATGCCTTCTTTAAATTTTGCATACGTTAACTTGTAAAATACTTGTCTTAATGATTAAAATCATTCATTACTGAAATCAAATATCTTTTAAAAGTTTTTGAAAAGGTATAGTTAAATATATTATGCTTGTGGAATGATGTCACTGTTTTCAGACCAGAAATTATTTTCCCGCAATATTCATTGCACCTGATTTTATCTAATAACTTTCAAAGATTTATCTGTTTCCTTCATTTTAACTGAATATACTAGTGGTACCGAGAACAACATGTCTCCGTTAGGTAACTACAGCTGTTTAAATTAGTTTAAGGAGAGTAAGTACCAAGCTCCCCCTCCCCTCCTCGAAGAATTTAAGATGTTAAACTTAATCATTGTTTTTTGGTGCTTTATCTCCGCAAATGTAATAGTTTTGTTACCGAGTGCAGCATGTTTCAGTTAGATAACTATAAGTGTTCAAACTAGTTTCAGAAGAATTAATACCCCCCCCCCCCCCGCTTGGACTTAGTCATGAATGTCTTGAACTTAATCATTCTTGTTCAATATTATATCTCCACAAACTTAACTTTTCTCGCTCATTTATAAATTTACTTCACATCTTTATTAGACTAACTAGGGGTCGTGCCCAAATGATGCGAAGCTTTGAGAAGGAGAGGGTTCATGTAATTGTGACAAGGTGTCACAAGGGAGAGGAGAAAGGGTATCGGGAAGTATGACATCACACAACATTTCTGCTAAAATAAAATCCCTTTTACGTGACAAAATGCTAATTTAATGTTGTATGACTTGTGACCAAGGGGGGAAAGGGGTAAAATAAAATGTGGCAATTTGTAACAATGATGTTAAATGTGTCGTAAAAATGTGACATCTACGGACAGTCCTTTAGAACAAACTTGTATGCCTACACAAGCGTGACAATGAAATTTCCTCGAACACATTTCAATTATGATTGTGTACACTGGATTGTAACGCCAGGTATATATATCGCAAAAAGTAGCGTCATTCCAACTGCCCCCCAGTTTCTGCGAACCAGATTACCTATTTCTACATTTTATGTACTTGTGCAAGGATTTTATTGGTGCGTAATAGGAAAGAAAACACGAAAAATTTACTAAGTTAAAAAGTATAATTTCACGAAAAGTGTAGGTGCTGGAAGAAATCTGACTCGATGTTTGAAGTTAGCGTCACAAATTACTTCAAAAACACCACGAATGTGTTATGTGCCAATATCCATGTTTACCACTGTTTTTAAAGCAGGATATTACTTACGACAGAGTAACAAGTTTGCACTTAATGAGAAAAATCACAAAATATTCTTTCTCAAACAATATTCTCAAAGAAAAAAAATTTGAAATGTACTTACACATACGTGTGTAGAGGAGCGTCCCGAACTTAAGATTTTGAAAGGGCGAAAATTCGCAACTTACTGAATGGAACTCTAAATTTTTCGGAATGATGATAGTTTTACATTGACAAAGTTTGCCGAAGGATAATAGTTTTACCGAATAAAACGCCAAATTTCGTCAAATTCAGCTCCAAATTTTACCAAACTGTGATAATTGTGCCAAATCGAACTCCAAATTTTGCCGAATAGTTACAATTTTACCGAACGGTTACAATTTCGCCGAATGTTGATAATTTTGTAGAATGGAACACCATACTTTGCCTACTGATGATAATTTGCAGAATGGAATACAGTTTGACAAATGATTATGAGTTTGCCAAATAGGCCGAACTCCAAATTTCGCAGAATTATGATAATTTTGCCAGACGGAACAAAGTTAGCCGAATGGAACTCCAAATTGGGCCGAATGATGATGATAATTTTGCCCTAAAAGAACTACGAATTTCGCCGAAGAAGGAAATATTTGGGAAGTCACAGTAACCTCCCGTGAACCCCCATCCGGCACCCCTGGTAAATTAGTATTTGTAGAATCATCTTATGTGTATTTTCTGATTTTGTGATAATCATAAAGAAATAGCATACAAAAATACAACATTTAATACCATCAATACCAAAACATGACTAAATGCAATAAATATACCGTATACCTAAAGCGCCTCTCAAATTACTTTATCAAAAAATGCAAAGGGGGGGGGGGTAACCTGGTTGACTCACACGCTTAAATTTTTGCAATCCCATTACCAATCACTAATCTAAAACTAAATTCAAGTGCACTAAATGGAATGACCGCAAGACTACAACTGGTAATCCCGCTAATAAAAGCATTAGTGTTCAAAATTTAATACAACGTCACTCCAGCAGCAAAGGATTTTACCTAAACAATCACCGCAGAAACACAGCAAAGTACAGAAAAAGTTTTCGTAAAAACAGCTGCCTACTATATGTCTGAATTGTATTAGCTTTTCTAGAAATTCAAAAACAAGTTCGCTAATGACCACGGACCATGGAAATACAAAACTCATTCACAAGTTCTTACTTGAAATTTCTCCCTGTCGCGGCTTTGTTCACTCAATCGTCTTTCAAAACAACCTTCTGCTGAATTTTCAAACTACTCAGGCTACCACTTCGTGAGCCTCGCATCGAGATAAATCGTGAACCGAAAGAAAACTTGTTTAGAAGCTAGACGCTTTAGAATGCAAGCATGCGCGAGTTTGAAACTCGGTGATTGGTCCCAATCAATTAACTTCAAATGATGTGGAATATGTACCTTTTTTGCATGAAAAATAAACCAGCGTATTTAAACATTTTTTACCAGCGGAATGGTAAAAATTTGAAAAGCAAAAATCATGGACGAAATAATTTGTTTATATATTTGTTGGCAATTCTATTGCTTTTATTTTTACTTACTTTAAAAAAAAAAGTAAGTATTGTATTCGCAAAAAAATTTCACCCAAAAATCGGCCTTCATTTCCATTTTGCTCACCCCCAAATGAATGTTGAGTTTTTTTTTTCCAACTCGACCACACGTGGATATGAGCCTAGAAAGTACAGACACCCGAAATATCCATTTTGACGATCCCCGAGTTAATTACAACGAGTTTTCTCCTGACGTCTTTATGTACGTATGTATGTGCGTATCGCATAACTCAAGAACGGAATGTCCTAGAAAGTTGAAATTTGGTACGTAGACTCCTAGTGAGGTCTAGTTGTGCACCTTTTTTGGTTGCATTTAGATGCTCCAAGGGGGTCTTTTGCCCCGTTTTAAGGGGAAATCATTGTTAATTTCGATGTAAACTCAAGTGGTGTTATAATTTGGCGAACATATCGTCAGTCTTTTGGTCGCCAAGTTTTTGGCGATTTTTTTTTAAAAATCTGGTTTTGATTTGGCCACTGTTGGTGACATTTAGAGAGTAAACAAATGAATCATTAAAACTGCCAATAATGAGAAAATGACATTAAATTGGAGTAGCAGGAAGTCATGTGATGCACACATCAGCTCGTTTAATTACGTGCAATTAAAGAACTGTTACGCAAAGAAATAAAAGACTATTACTTAAATGTTATTTTGGGGCCTCCAAAAATGGGTGTTCGTCCTTGTTTGTGTGCGGTACTGGGGGTAGCGGGTTCGGTTCCCACCGGTGCGCTTAGTAAGTGGTAAAACGAACGAATTATTGAAAAAATCCATACTTGGCGATTTTTGAAGCTAAAGTATACGCAAGTGAAGCTAAACTATTCGTACTAAGCAACATAAAGAACACATTGAACCATCAACCACATGAGGAAAGAAATCAGGATTCACTTTTACCCCCTCGTTTCCGTGTTAAAATGAGATTTTGCTCTGAAGTAAAAGTAAATATTATTTCATTCGTTAAGAATCAACCTTAAAGTCAAACGTTCCATACCCAGTAACTCTCATAGAGTAATTTTAAACACCATGGGCAAAATTTACTTTCTCAATTCATACAATACGAAGAGAAGGATCTAAAATTGAAACTTCGAAATTCCAGCGCCAACTTAGCTTGGTGCTGGGTACAGGAGAGAAAATGAGACGAAGTAGCATATTTTAGCTTTAGCGTTTGCAAGGGCATATGTATGTTTTTGTTCAGGAATGTCGGAGGCACCGTAGCTATTAAACGGATGAAGCAATTTTTTTTGAGTAAGTTACCGCCCTATAACCAGGACTAAGACAGAAATGGGTCATTCATTTTATTTTAAGCGATCCCGCTTCCTAAACAAAATCTGCATCTGACCCAGTCATTTCAATAAAGCATCCCCCCTTCCCCTCCATGAACCGAGTAATCATACTTTTATGAAAAAAGTCTTACCTTTACATTTTCTATTTTCTCTTCGCTATTAAATAGTCGCCACTAGTTTACACCGCGTTTCTGTCGCAGAAAAAAATCCGCAATTCCTTGCATTTGAAGGTTTTCAACATTACATAAGTGCTATCGAAAACGCGATTTTGTTTTAACAAGCGTGCAAACCCAACAAGATTTCAACCCTAATCACGATCTGTTTTCATCACGCGTTCATTTCAAGCCCTTTCAAATTCGTCTCCGAGACTCAAATGTTTTATCGCCCTTTTGGCGATTAAAGACTTACCGCGCAACAAATATCGAACTCATTTCCAGCCAATTCAAGAATAAATGTAAATTTCGACTATGCCCCTAGTTAAATTTATATATCCGCCAATTAAAACTATTTGTTACAAATTTAGACTCACTACACTGCAGGGCGTCAGCCAAATTCTGAAATCAGCGGCGCATCTGCCATGCCTTACACGAACCATTTCAAGTTTCTTGCGAAGCCCTCATTTCTCAAAAACTATTAGAGCAACATGAATGAAGTTTTGTGCGTCTAATAGAACACCATATACAGTGGCTCCCAAAAGTGTTCGTACACTCTGAAATTTTTTTAGTAAAATCGAAATAACGCAAAACTGAAATCGAATATGAAGTCCAATATTTTTTCACATCATTTCTATGTCATCTTTGCTCTTCTTTACTAATAATAAAGCTGAAAGTCTCTCTGTCCGGAGGATGTCTGGATGTCTGTAGGATGTTTGGATGTCTCTGACGCGCATAGCGCCTAGACCGTTCGGCCGATTTTCATGAAATTCGGCACAAAGTTAGTTTGTAGCATGGGGGTGTGCACCTCGAAGCGATTTTTCGAAAATTCGATGTGGTTCTTTCTTATTCCAATTTTAAGAAAACAACTATCATAATTTACGAAATTATCATAAGGTGGAACCGTAACATGGGCACAAGCCAATTGGCGAGATAGAAATCATCATAACGTGGAACCGTATCGTCGGTACAAGCCAATTGGCGAGAAAATTCACCATACACTATTTGTAAATATACAGGTGAACCAAAAGACCTTTTAATATTTCTATTACGGGCAAAGCCGTGCGGGTACCACTAGTTCTAAGTAAAACTCTATAATTTTTTCGAAATGACGGATCTTCTTTTTGAAATGGGTTAAAAAACGAAGAGACAGAAATAATATGCCACAAGTCTTCGTACACTCAAATATTTTCGAATAAATTCATGATTAAAATTTATCATATGCCGTTTTTTTATTGTTTTTGCATTGGGTTGACCTTTAAAAGTCATTTGGCTTTAATTTTTTATTTATTCCTTAATATTGTGCTTATTACTTTAAAATGGCTCGTATTCGTAAACAACCACAAAGACCATTCGAATTTTGAATACTTACCTCACAGTATCGGTAAATTGGTTTGAAATGTCTCTAAATTAGTTAATTTATTCCATTCTATATTTAAGTGCTTGATAAAATGCTTTAAAGAAAATAATCGGACCGAAAACAAGGTAAGAAAAGGTCAACCGGCGAAGTTGACAAAGCGTGATCGAAGATTTACAGTTGAAAAATTTATGAAAAATACACATTTGATTGCTGTAAAAGTTTCTGCAGAGTTAAATGAAAATTTTTAAATTTAATTGTCACCTAAAATTGTTCGCCAAGTTCTCTGATTAGCTGAATTAAATGGGACGTCTTCTTGCAGAAATTTTCTTGGCCGTGTGAAAAACCGAAAGCTTTTGTTTTTCGTCGCAAAATCAATGATAAATAAGCTCAAAACATTTTGGAATTACGTCTTACTTACAAATAGAAATGAATTTAACATTTTTGGTTAAATCGTTGTGTAATTGTATAAAGAAAAAATAGCAACTTAATCTTAAGAACGCAGTTGGAGCAGTTAATCATGACGGTGAAGGTGTTCTTGTGTGAGGGTGCATATCAGCACCACGACTTGATAGTTTGGAATTTTTTGATGAAATAACTAGCTGCGTGCCCGGCGTTGCACGGGCTACCTAAAAAATGTAAGAGCAGTCCAGTTGATGCTTTTGTAGTACACTGACACTAGTTTCTAACGCGTTAAGGAATAAATAAATGCGCGTAAAGCAAGGTTTGCAAAACACCAGTAAAACATATTTTTGCCAAAACACCTCATCAACTTTAATAATCGTTATCAATGATACAAGTTATGAGTACATTTTCAGTCAGCACAAAAGGGGAAAATATATGCATTATCAACTATAATCTTTACTCACGTTAAACTGAATTACATCTGATAGACTATATCGGAAATATTTATGCACAATAACAATCCGCTTTTTACATAAAATAGTCTACTACCCGGCGTTGCCCGGGTGTTTATTAATGCAACATACCACTCAGATAAATATTTGGATGGATTCTATCCACATGGTCGTACAAGAATTACATCAATCCGTTTTCCAGGTACAAACCCTCAAAGAACTCAAATAACTTGTAAATCACTCATTTACTTTACGACGTGCACGGTCCTCCTCGAAAATGAAAGTTATGTCATGTGACGCGTATTTAACAATCAGGCTTGAACAAAAAAAAAAAAAAGCAAAATTTTGCTGCAGATTACGGCAAAATAATCGAAAAGTAAACAACTTAAACACCCTGATTACAGGAAAAGCCTTAAAACAAAAGCCTAATTTTATTTATTTATATTCGAGAAAAAAAATTGCAACAGATGTTTCTTTTCAATGATTTTCTTCACGCTGTAAATTTTAATAAAAGCGTTCATCCGGAAAGTTGAGTTGAAGCACTGAATAATAATTTGAATGGAGGAAAGCCTTCGAAAAATAGTGATTTGATTTTGAAATCTAAGAGTCATAATTAATAATTTTTAATTGATATCTCCGCTAATTATTATCGGAGGATTATGTTAAATAGCCAAACATGAAGACGGGAAGATGACGAATCCATCGATACCTGGTTCGATGGTCAGTTCACTGTCGTTCGGGAGAAGAAGCTTAGACATAGATAGATAGATACTCAGATTTTATATGTATAAGATGAATCATGCTGTTCGTTTAAATATTTTAAGAACAAATTTTAAACTCTTAGCCGAAAATGAGGTTATCGGAAACAACTTTGTCTTTTTTTCAAGATAACGATAAGAAGCACACGGCTTTCAACGTTTGCGTCTAGTGCCTCTAAAAGTGTCCTAAAGTTTAGAAAATACCCCTACAATCTCCAGATTTAAACTTAATGTAACATATTTAGATATATCTGGAGGCTAGATTGCGAATAAACGGCTTTGAAACGAAAATAGAGCTAGAAACCGTAAGACTCGAAGGGTGGTGAAACACTTATTCTGAAATTACGCAAAAGAGAGTAAAAAGAAGGAAATCTATTCAAAGACGTTTAAAAGGTGTTGATACTGCATGATATTCTACTAAATAATAACTTAATAAAAAATTAGATTATGCAGTAATATATAGACATTTTTTAAAGTGTATGAAGATTTTTGTGAGATTAAATTTCCGGCACTTTTTGGTTTTTGATTTTTTAAAAATTAAGTTTTAATATTTAAAAAAATGTAGTTTTGTTGGAAATTGATCATAGATCTTGTAATTGAATACCTATTCCAAAATATTAATTCTAACCAATGGATAGAGGCCTATTTCTTTGAAAGTCGTAGGTGTGCGAACACTTTTGGGAGCCACTGTAACATCTATACGAAAGTTCATGACTTATGCCTCGTGTTATAAAATTAAAAGTATCAAAAACTATTTCATTATATATCAAAGCCGCTAATAAAAACTATTTGTTACAAATAACTCTTAAAGACGTTTGAAAGGGATGTTAAGGTTTAATTTTTACCAATGTTTGCAAGATTCTAAGCAGAATATGTTTAATGTTGGTTAGGAGGTTATCATTTCCTTTCCCTATGTTTAAGACAGTGCAGTTACTATCATGTGGGTGTGATTTTTGTTGTTTTGTAATATAATATCCTCTCCCCTTCCCTTTCTTGGAAAATTTTTAAATTACAGCTCTATTGTTCGCGAGTCCGCCATTTTTTCGTCAAATTTGTTGCGTGCAAATCGTTTTTTACCCGAATGCGCGTGCGCGACGCAAAGGAGGGTAATGTGTTTATCAGTCTATGTATGTACGTCCATTTCTATGTGGCGTTCTAGGGGCTAAACGCCTTGGCCAATTTCGGTAATTCTTACGTCAATCGATTTTTCTTAACCTTGGGAGTGTCACTAAACACATGACAGTAATCAAAATTCACCATATCAAAAACCAGTTGACAAAATATGGCAGTTCGGGATCGGCGCACGTTTGGTGTTGCACATTGTGTCTCACGCTACCTGCGTGCGACAAATGCAGGTAGTTTTCGCTGCCTGAATTTTTTTTTGTTTACTAAGTCTACTAATTGGGATTTTAGTGGCCGAGTGGTCTAAGCGATTGCTTCTCCCACTTGAGGCGGTAGATCAAGACACCCTCGCTCCGGATGTACTTTCCCCTCTTTCTGATGTGAATATATATTCTTCGAATTGGTTGTAGATTATGGGATTTCAGGTCCCTTTATCTTGTTTCAATTGTGAGAGAGAGTAGTAAAAAACAAATACAATATGGGGAAGCCCCATAAATTTATTTTTATGTGTTTTAATCACTAGAAAACTAGTCTTAGAGAAAAAAAAACAGACAGAAAAAACATCAGAAAATGGTGCTAATTTAAACAAAGAAATTTAGAATTCTTTCATGTGTTTTTTTCTAAATTCCTCTTCCTTCCCGTCTGTGGAAGTTTGAATCATCTTTGACTAAACATAAAACAATATCCTCAAATCGCAGAAGCAAAAGTATTTGTTTTGATTGCTTTAGTGTTTGTTGTTTACTTAGTCGCTCAAAGATATTTTTTCATTTCTTATCTCTACTTCTTTAGTAACTGTTACGTGCAGTCATTTTGGCTAATTCTTTTTCCCAATCTCTTATTGCCATTTATTCTAGTTTGGTTACGTTTTTTTTAGAGCCGTGACGCTTCCATTAGACCAGAGTTCATGTAAATCTCTGATATGACCTTGGGCTAATAAAATTGACAAGGAAATGGAACTACAGTTTTTGTTGTAGAATTCAGGTCCTGTTTCGATTAGGGTCTATTGATGGGTAATAGTAAGCATCGGGCATAAGTACGCAGCGACTTTTTTAATAGACCTCATAGTTAAAAGGGTGCCCCTAACTTAAAATTTTTGGAGGGCGGAAATTCTCAAATTGAACTCCAAATTGTGCCGAATATAGCTCCAATTTTTTTTTTTTGAATGATGATTATTTTGCGGAATGGAACTCCAAATGTAGCTAAATATAAAATTTTCGCGTATGAACCACACTGTTAAAAATTCAGGAAGATTTTCTGGTAATTGTTACTGTAAAATTGCATCGCCGACGCATCGCTGATTTTTACGGTAATTTATACCGGAGAAATAAGCGATCCCAGCGCCAACTGGTTGCTGTGGCCTACCGAGGAAACCGTAAAATTTTACAGTAACATTTGATTTTTACGGTAATAGTTACTGGCAACATGGATGCCAGTAACAATTACCGTAAATTTTCCGGAAAATTTTTAACAGTGCAGAGGAGGCTGCAGACCGCCATTTTAAAGGGAGAAGGTAATGCTGAAATTCTCTCCCCCACCCCTGAACAAACCTACAGTTTTGGGTACGAAAAATTTCTGAAATTGCTTGGGTGTCAATATAAAGCAACAAATCGGCCAGGAAAGCATTTAGTGGAACATAAACGTTACTAATTTATTTCATAAGCAATCAAAAGTAGTAATATTTCAAATATACTTTCTAATAAAAGGAACTAATTGAAGGAATAACTGAAATACTTTGCATTTTATTCATAAAGTGTTTCAACATAATGTGTACGGATAATACTGTCGAAGGTTTAAGGCCAGGGGGGGATCCCTATGACCCTCCCCTGATATGCATACATAAGTATACCTCTAATGAAAATGGACAATTGGGCATTTCAGATTTTCATGTAAGTCCCAAAACTTGCCAAATAGGAAAGTTTTTGGGAGAGCACAGTAACTTCCCGTGACCTCTCATCAGGACACCCGAATAAGGATTTCAACTAGTTGAAGAATAACGATTCTCATACAAACACTACTAAAATGTTTGATTTTGATATTTTTTCCGCGATTTCAGCGAAAACCAAATAAGCGAGTTTTTACAATAAAACTAAAAGTAAAATAGAAGACCAAGCCACAAAAAGAGAAAAAATTTGCAGATTCAATAAAACATCATTAATCTGGACTAATAGGGGATTCAGGTCGTTTAATTAATAAAGATACGTTTTAAACAAAAACCACTATAAATTGAGCGAAAATACATAAACAACGTAATTACGTAGTAAAAACTGTATTTTGATTCCAAGAGAATGAAACGCAAAACTGCACATGGAAAAACAAAGTAGGGGAATGTGGGGCGAAGTGAAATTGTCCCTCCGCTTTTAGCTACATTTATCTAGTCATATTTTAAGTAATAACGGGGACCTTCTAATAGTCGGTGCAGCGTTTATTTAGTTAATGTTTAGCTTATTTATATTTTTAATATTTTTCACAGTGAGTCAAGTTGAAGCGGGGCAAAGTGGACGGGGCAAAGTGAAATAGTTCATTTCGTTTACTTACTCAATCATTTATTAAATGAATACGTAGGTGATTTAGTAACTAATTTATTTTCATTCCTTTTTTAATAATTCACTTATCAATTCATTCCCCATTCTCTTATTCATTCACTATTTTATTTACTCATTCATTTTTCATCATGTATTCATTAAACTTATTTATTAGTTTATTGCTTCATTATTATTTCATTGGTTCAACAATCTTTTTTTTTGCACATTAACTTGTTCAGAAATATTTTTCACAATTGAATAGAAAATTTTCTATTCCAAAAATACTTCACTTTTAACTTTACCCGATAAAAAAAAAATAATAAAATTAATTTGAATTTTGACATTTGGAATTCAAATTATGTTTTCGCAATCACGAATGTGTGTATGTAGGCGTGTGTGTTTGTGTGTGGGGGTATGTGTTTGTGTGTACGGGTTATGTGTATGTGTGTGTAGGCACGTGTGCTTGCAGGGCCGGATTAACGTCTATTTACGCCCCTAGGCCAAACTTAGAGATTACACCCTCCTACTCCCTTCACATATTCGAAGTGTATCGAAATCGTATCCCCCCCCCCCCTCTTCTTTCTCAGAGGCGTAGCAGCGTCCGGGAGATAAGTGAAAATTTCGCGCCCCTTCCCCAGTTTGAAAATTAAGGGATGGGTTTCATTTTCAATTTTCCCATGGTTAATGTTCAAAAGGGGGGGGGCTGTGGATTTGCCGGTGCACTCCAGAAATTTGCCAAAATTGACGCTTTAGAAATGCAATTTTAGGCCATTTAACTCGAAGTAACGGTCATCTTTGATGTTAGAGAAAGGGATCGGTTAGGGAACTCTCCCCCTCCCTTTTCGAAATTAAAGTCATAAAACTAAGTTTTTGAAAAACTTTAATGATGCTGGGAGACAACGAAGAAATTGAGGTCCTAAAACAATTTTAGAGGATATTTTTTTGATGAGCGGGTTGCTTGAGTAAGGAACTTATTTGAAATTAAAGACTGCAACATTCGAAGACATCTTTTATGATGTTAGGGAAATGGATGGGGTTAAGCCATTCTCCCCCAGAAAGTTTTCGAAATTAAAAGCCTAAATACTTTATTGTGAGCCATCTTTAATAACAAAAGGAAGAGGGATGGAATTGGGTAACTCTCTTCCGTAAATTTTTCGAATTTAAAGTCCTAAAAACAAAGCTTTAGACAATTTTAATAATGTTGGAGAAAGGCTAAACTCTGCAGCTATCCGGATTTTTTTTTTTTTTTTAAATTCAGGTCCTAATCTTAGGCGATTTTAAATGAGTTGGAGAAGGGGGGGAGGGGATACTGAAGTCAAGGTCACTTCCCTGGAAAATCTTTGGGCTTGAGGACTTAAAAACAAAGTTTTAGACGATCTGTTATGATATGAAGCCTTTGAAAAGAAAACTCTAAATATGCATTTGTAGGACTTCTAATGCATCTGATGGTGCTGGGTAAAGGGATTGGGTTTGAGGACTCTTTTCCGGAAAATTTTCGAAATTTTAGACCATCTTCAAAATGCTAAGAAGGGGAGGGGGACCCTCCTGCACAGATGTTCAAAAGTTGAGGTCCTATGAAAAAAATCTCGATAATGTTCGGAAAATATAGAAACACTCGGAAACTTTTTGAAACTAACGTTTCATAAAAAGCAAACTCCGAAAAACTTTGAAGATGTTAGTAGAAGTGGGTTGGGGGAATCTCTTCTGTAATTTTTTTCTGAAATTAAATTTATAAAATTCGCAATTTTAGGTTACCTTTGGTGACGTAACATGATGGGATAGGCTCAGAAAATGCCTCCCTCCCCACATTGCTACGTCCCGAAATTTTCATTCATTTCTTAAAATATGTTATCAAACATCTTGCCTCAATTTTTCTTTTTCAAAAACATTTAACTGTTTTGGTTTTCCATTGTGAAATTTTCAAATTTCTGCCTCAAAATTTTTATCTGTTTGGAAAACAAATATCTGTAGCCCAAGGAAAATGCTTTTACCGGTTTGAGCTGAGATGATATTTAGCAGTGATATCTGAAGTATTTTTTCCCCTTTTTATTTACATTTAGATATCATGACTCTTGAATTCCTTGATAGTTTCATTTTTTACCTTGAAAATATTTAAAACTGCTGGCCTCTCTCTGTAAATATATTTAATTTTTTCTTTTATTTTTATCAACTTTGTTGTGATCTAGATGATGTTTTGAAAAAAAAATATTCAGAAAAATATGTTGGAAGTGAAACCCAATAACAGAGGTAATTATAAAGGAAAAGAAAGAAAATTGTGTCAAAGAAATTATTTATTAGGAAACTTGTATGCAATGCTTAGTATGGAGAACTAAAGCAGACTATGGTGAATATTTTGTGTACAAAATAGGGGATATTATTGGCAAAGACCGCAGGAGGTCACTGTGAACTCCCCAAAATTTCCTTATGCGTCAAACAATGTCTGACAGTTTGGAGACAACATAAAAATTCTTTAAAGGGATGTCTATCGTCTGTTTTCGTTGGATTTTGCTACAAGTGCAATTATGCATACTTGTGTTTTGTCATTCCGTAAAATTTGAAAGTTCATTCGGTAAATTAATAATTTCATCCCTTCAAAAATTTAAGCTTCGGGCGCCGCTAATTATTGACTGTCAAAACTAAACATGAACTAATAAATTATTAATTGCAAAACATATACTTATTGACATGATTTAAAGACATCAAGAGAAAAATTGTTTCATGAACAAGTTTTTTACATTGAACACTTTCTATATCATAGCTTTACCGAATTTTGAAATCATTGTTCAAATCAAAGATATTGAAAATTTAGTGTCACCGGGTTTTGAGAACCAGTGAGGGTGCTCAAACAAGGGCAATTTTTCAGAGCGTATAACTCTCAAGAAAATGTGCTTCAGTTTTATAAACAGAAACACTAGGCGGAAAATATCTTATTTTACTTCGGGTTTTTACCACAAAAAAATTTTACGAGAAAAAAATAAATAAATGAAAATAAAGTAAAATAGAATGAATTAAATTAAAGCAGAGAAAATTTTAGTGAGAATCAAAACACAAATAGTTTAGGAACAAAAACACAACAGTATAATTTGTTCTTTTTGTTAAGCTTAGCTAAATATTTAAAAATTCGTCCCTTTTCGTATGGCCTCTTTTTTCTGCTTGTAGAAAAAGAGGCCATACAAAAAGGTTTTCATCAGTTTTCTGCTGATAGTGGGGGTGCCGGCACCCCCGCAAATATTGGGGGGGGGGGTTGCTGGAGCATCGCAGCGCCCCCGGAGTCGGCGCCCCTAGAAAATTATCTGTTTTGACCAGAAACAGTACCTAGACTCCCTCTCCTCTAATTGCTTTTTTCTGCTCAGTGGTAAGGTCCCAATCAGTTCTAGCTGTATTTTTACTGTCCAAATACTAGCATGCCACTTTCCTTTTATTTTTCTAATGAGCTGTTCATTTTTTTTTCTCCTCCTGGATATGCGCCCTTTTTGGCTTGCGCCCCTAGGCCAGGGCCTAGGTTGGCCTATTGGGTAATCCGGGCTTGTGTGCTTGTGTCTGTGTGGGGAGGTATGTGTGTGTAGGCATATGTATTTGTGTCTGTGTGCAGGCATGAATGTGTGGGTAGTTGTGTGTATGTGTGTGTATGTGTGGGTGTCTATGTATGCGTGTGTGTATGTGTTTGTGTGTATGTATGTGTGTAGGTGTATGTATGCGTGTGTGTATGTCTTTGTGTATGTGTGTGTATGTGTTTGTGTGTGCGTGTAGTTGTGTATGTATGCGCGTGTGTGTAGGACATGGACGCAACCTGGAGGCGGCTTTCGCTATAGGAGCAGCATCGTGAGGAGCCAGTCGACGGTGATGGTGCGGAGGGTGGCGGTGGGAAAAATCAAAGGAACGCCAAAAATAGTCAAGTGAGAACAATAAGCAATCGTGATTGCTCAAAAAAATAATGTTAATTTTTAAAAAGCTCGTCATCGTAACTATTTTCCTTTGCCCCACATTCCCCTACAATATGTACATACATTACATAAGACACGTCTACAAAAATTCATTACTGTGATAACTCCCCTTTTATTTATACAGCATGTAAATCCAAACGATGTTCCGGATTAAGCAACGTCCGGTTTTATAGAATCCGGATTAAGGAGGTTTTACTGTACTACTGTTTACCTTCACAAGGCTGTGTAGCATTAAAAAAACAAGGTATGCTGTTCATAGATTCATTTATGGATAAGAGGGTATGCGCGGAAACTTTAGAAATAAGATAAACTAGAGGATAAGGTTTTTTCCAGAAAATACATCCCATATAGCAGTTAAAATCGCGTATTCACCTATAGTACACTATGAGAAACCTTTACTACAGAACTAAATTTAAAATGTATTTTAATAGTAAAAATAGGAATTTATGTCGATCAAATATTGATGGACGGTATTTTTCCATGTAACTACTTTTAAAAACCATTACTACAAAATATTTAACTCGATAAAAGTCATAAGGTATGAGCCATTTTTCGGAAAAAATCAGACGGAATACACCGTATAATCCCGCATACCCTCCAATACAGCCGTGCTCAGACCACTCGGTTCAAATTTTTCTTCGGGGGGGGGGGGGAGAAACTGTTGAAAATTTAAAGCGAATTAAATTAAACAACTATAAAAACCGCTTCCACAAACATGTTAATACATTTATATCTCAAAACAATAAGGAGGGAAACAGTGCCCCTTATCCCCCTAAATAACGGCACATAGATTTTTATAAAAAACTAGGGAGCAACGTTAGATGACTTTCAAAATGAAAAACCAAAACATAAATTCTAACCTTGAACTTTTCTTTGCTGCTGACTTTCTTCCGCATCTTCGAACTTCCAACACGCCAACCATCAGATCAGCCGTCAACTGAAAAAGAACGCTTGTTTAGAAGCTCACAACATTAGTATGCAAGCATGCGCAATCTTGGAGCTCTACGGTTGGTCAGCTATTGCTTAGTTTCGAAGCATTTTAAAACAGCCTTTCTTCACCTTCTTTTCACTTAAAATGTGGGAAAATCCTGGACCCCTGTGAGATTTTTCAAATTATTTTTAATTTATTATTATTATTTTTAGTTTTCAAAACCACTACGCATAAAAAGACTTATACAAAATGATAATAATTATAATTTGAATGTTATGGTATGATTCAGCAATGGTGCCAATTTACGGCCCGTGGCCTTTATGCGGCCCGCTAAGTTTATCCGAGTAGCCCGTTGTTTTTCCGATGTTGCAAGTCGAAAACCGCGACGCGTCACAATTTTAAGGTCAAATACATAAAAACTGGTTTCTGGAAAAAAGATGCATACTTCGCATTAATAAATTAAGAATCAATAATAATAACAATAATTCTGGGCTAGTAGTTTTTTTTTTTTTTTTTTTTTTCCTGATACTGCCAGTGGGTTATATGGGGGCGTGCGAAGCTGATATATGTAACCCGTTGTTATCGCTTGAAAACTTTTTCGATCAATATTGCTATCAGCTTCTGGAGCCCAACTGCGATCCGCAAGCCGAATGTGGCCGGATCGGTAAGGCGTTGAACTCCCGGGTTCAATACTAGCCGGTCGAAGAACTTCCGTGTTCGCTAATGGTGACGATTATGGTCACAAAGTCTTCCAAGTCCCCATACCAAAGTAATACCTCCGGGTCTTCTGCATCGGGAGTTGCTTGGTTACTGGTCTGGATCAAAAAAAACAGAGCGCTCTTTAGGACACCATTCAACCGGTTAAACCGAGTAAAGTGGAAGATACGGGGAGGGGGGCTAGAGTGTAGTGTTGTGTATTGTTACGTTCAATGCTACAAATTGAAAAACGTACGCTGGAATTACATGGACCAATGTTGATTTTTTTTTGGGGGGGGGGGAGGGGGTGAAAGAGGATTTATTGTTAAGAGTAATAAACGAGCCTTGCCAAACCTTAATCACTCATACGGTGTCTGCGAAATTGATGTACGCAGTTTATTGTTATCGTTGTAAAAGTGACATGATTGAAAGTGATCTTAGAAATCGGTGGGCAATCTGCGGCCCGCGGGTAATATCTGACCGGCGAAATCGATCCACGTGGCCCGTTATTTGTGTGAAATGCGACTTGATCGACTACTTGTGTGTTCCTAGTGGGTAGTACCAATTTACGACCCTGAGGCCATATGGAATTTAGGCAGTGAATAACCGATCCTAAGTCAAGGCTAGGGCAGGACAAACTTCTGTCATTTACGTGTTCTTTTTTTATGCTAACATTTTTTCTCATCACTTCAAAAAATACAGCCTCGATTGATACCGAGAAATAGTATCAAGCACTTTCGTCTGCAGAATTTTTTTTTTTTTCAAAAGTGTATTTTGAGCTGCAGCAGAAAATGAAAACGTGTACAACTATCTGCTAAAAATTATAAATCAAAGACACCTGCAAGTACCTAAATACCTAAGCAGTGGCATTCCTAGCACGAGTGTCTACACTGTGTGTTATCTCCCCCTCAACCCGAGAAAAAAAAACCTTATGTTTATGTAAACACGTAGTTTGTGCAATTTTCAGAAACAGCTCATCTTTCTTTTGTGGTGCGGCGGAAGTTTAAATTAAAAGACAAATATAAATTATGAATACACATTAACTATAAAATTTAGCCAAAAAGCATATGTAACCACCTCCTCCCCGAAATATTGTGTTCTATTTTCACTGAAATTCGATCGACTAAATACAGTTTAAATTATAAAGGAGGAGGGAGGAGGATTTTCAGAATTTAAGTACTTATATTTTTTAAAAACTTTTGAGTCTACTTTCGGTACTACCCCCTTAGATGGGCGTCTCATAAAACATTCATCCCCTACCCCGCAATGATAGTACTGACCTATGTATGTCCACATCGGAGGGCTCTTTTGTTCTGCATTGTATGCACGTCGACTCTTTTCGACTCATTGAATCTGGACTGCGTCGTCAATGGGAAAATGACCGACTTGGAGTTTTAGAGTTTTCAAGTCTGACTCCGACTCCTTTATTCCCTTAACAATCCGACTCTGACTGCGGACTTAGTTGCGGACTTAGAGGGTAACTGACCGATTTCGGCTCCAACTTCGACTCACAGAATATTAGATCCTTCAACTCCAACTCCTTTACCTCAAACTCATCCGACTCCACTAGCACTGCGCGAGTGAAAGACTTGGAGAGAAAAAGACCGACTCCTTTTCCTCCTAAAGCAGTTGAACTCCGACTCGGCAAGAGCGCATAGAGTAGGGGTGCGACATCGATGTCGATGTTTTGGAAACATCGATGTTTTTGTTAAAAGATCGATGTTTTAGTTCCGATGTTTTTGGACTATCGATGTTTTGGTTTCGATGTTTTTACGATGTTGATGTTTTTGCATTTTAATTGAAAATTATCATAAAATTTGCTCTAATTTTCTTGCTAGGTAATAAAGTTTACTTACGGAGTTGCCAAAAAAAAATCATTTTTTGCACCCATTTTATAAGATCAATTTTTCTGTGTAGAGGATGATTTTTAGAAAGATCACTGCAAGGTAGTAGAAGATTAACTAGAGAGTGAGGAGGAGGTCAATACTATTGGAAGAACCTGACACTGGTAGTCTGGTGCCAGAACTTGCAGTCTATTTCAAGGCTCCAGTTCTTAAAGTAAAGGAAAATCCCATACGTTACTACGGTGAAAATTATAACTCTCAAAATTCAGAGCTGGTAAAAGTTGCTTTAAAGTATTTGATAGTGATGGCAACTTCTGTTCCATCGGAAAGAGATGTTTCTCTGTCTGGTGAGATAGTCTGTGAAAAGAGAAATGCGCTTCTAGGGGACTAAGTAAACAAAATTCTTTTTCTCCAAACTGTCAACACCAATATTCGGGGTTACTTATCGATTTTCCCCAACAAGTCGTCCCTCTATTACTTACAATTTGTGTTTAACTATTAACTAACAGTGCAACACATTTTTCTTGCTCTTAAAAATAATTGTTATAATTAATTTTGTATTTTTAAAATAATTAGCGCAAATTTTTCCAATCATTCAACTGACGGTTAGTGCTATGATACATTTTTTCTTATATTCTTTTTGATGTAAATTTGCTTTTAGTTTCATTCAGTTTGAAAATATTTCCTTACTACTATAACTAGTTTGTATTTATCGGTGCTTGTCTGATTATCAATTTTTGTCCAACTATAATGCCAAGATGTTGTGAAATTATTCTTATTAAATTATATTCATGATTTGAGGTTCAGTATTTTCAATATATTCGTCGGGTACTTGTTCTTTTGTATTGCTTAAATTAGTGAAGTATATTCAAAAATGTATGTAATACATTGATAAAAAGATCGATGTTTTAAAACATCGATGTTTGGAAACGTAGATGTTTTTTGATCGATGTATCAATACCATCGATGTTTTAATTTCTAACATCGATGTTTTGAAACATCGATGTTTTGCCATCGATGTCGCACCTCTAGCATAGAGGTAGGGTGCTGCGGAGAAAAGTTGCGGAGAGGGAAAAGAATCCACTTCGACTCCAACTTCAACTCTGAGAGTATTAGATACTCCGACTCATTTACCTCAAAATCATCCAAATTCGCTTGCACTGTGCGAGTTGCAGACTTGGGTGGGGGGGGGGGGAATAAGCTACTCCGACTCCTTAAACGCAAAATCAACTGGACTCCGACTTCGCAGCCCAGCATTAAACTGCCGTTGAATGACGCAATCGGTTACTATGTTTGTGATTTCAATCTTTTCCGTCGTAAGAATTACATATTCACATTTTTATCGCCAGTTAACTTGGTTAGTATAATAACACACTTTTTAATCCACTTTCTAGTCCTCTGTTAATTGCGCTTTTCCGTAATCAACATTTGAAACTTGTCATTTCATTTCAGGTTACGTTTTCAAGCATTCCTACTTCCATCGTAACATTCGTCGCTGGTCCCGTTAATTTGATAAGGCCTCACTCACCCCCCCCCCACCCCTTTCCCATAAACTAACGCATGAACATTGCCCTTAGTTGTAAAAAAAAATGCATATTTTCATTATTGGTTTTTTTTTTCTCAATTTCACATTTCTTGCTTCCGTTCGCAATTTATCTGTACTTGTCATTTTATATCAGGTTTCTCTTACAGAAATTTTTTTCTCTCATGTTTGGACAATTTAAACTCTTCTTACTCCTATCGAATCCAAGTATTGTCTGTTTTTCATGAGAATGCACTTCGCCACGCCTCCTCGAACGCAGAGTTTCATTTTACGCGGGGGTGATCGGTAAGCAATCCACGCACTTCTAAAGGAGACAACCAGACAGCCTTAACTTGGGCGTGCATTTTAATGTGCAAAAAAGTCTTAGTGTCCTTTACTTCACTTGTCTGATGTCTCTTTAGTTATTCTTGCATTTCAAAAACCGCTGCTTTTACAACAAAATGCTATGATCCGAGTGTACCTTCTACGAAAACAGCGAAATAGAATCATCGGATACCACGTCACGAGGGAGGAGTCAAGTGTCTTCTTGTGGAAAACGGAGACACGCATTTTTTTATCGCTCTTTAAGCGACAATTAGTGTTTTTGGCCAAAGCTTTCCCACCAACGCATGCCGATATCAATTCCCAAGCATATTCCGAATTAAGTTTAAATTACGACTGTGCCTCGATCAAAACGTGAACCATATGTCTGCTATTGAAAATTATTTGAAGGAAAGACATACCCCCCTCCGTCAAGAAACAGGTGAACAACATTTGAAAAGGTTTATACTGAATCTTCGCTACTCGGCCGTTTTTCTTCAACGTGGCTGCATTCTCACTACGTATTTCTTTTTTCAATTCCCCATCGTTCTCAATTTTTAACGAAGTTGTATTTGTTTCTGATTCTTCAATTGCATTTATTATCTTCTTGATTCCTTGCTTTATTTACATTCCTTTATCCTTGACTGTAAACTAAATGTTACGTTAAGTAATTTGAGTTGATAATCTGAATACAGAACTCGGTATTCATGCTGATTGATAAGCTTTTTACTTAAATGCAATGACAAATTCTGGAACACTTTTGCTTGTTTATTTGGACACCGTTTCGGAACTTTTTCTTCACAGCTTACTTATGAATATTTTCACCTTTTCTCAAAGTATTAGTTTATTCCCTAGCAGGACAGCTCGTATACAAATGAGCAAAGATATTTATTTTACGAATTTTTGTTGAAATTTTCATCATAATTTATTTTCCGCCACAATTTTATTTAATTTCTTTAATTTCATTTGTGTTTTCGTAACTTCTCTTCGATTTGTGCTCATCGAAGATGATTCAAGTTGGGTAAATTTCAAATGACCGTTAACTGTAAAAGCACTTATTTTCACGAACCGCAATATTCGCGAAAGTAAAGATATCGGGGATTTCGCGAGCAGAAAACATCGCGAATTTTATACTAACAAAACCGAAAGATGAAAAAAATACAATTCGCATACATATACTTTTCAGATATAGTATTTTACCCCCACCCCACCCCCACCCCCTCAAAGAGGGATTTCAGCGCAAGAATAGTTTTCAAGGTTTTCTTTTTTTTTCTATCAGAAAGGCCAGATTGAAATTTATAAGACTTAAAAAACAGAAGGATTTAAATATTCAGCACAGTATATGAATTACTTCAATAGTTTGACTTCTTAATTGGAAATTTTTCACCTCTCCCCTTTTCAATCTCGGCCATAAATCGAAGCAAAGATTATCATATGGTTTGCTAGTGTTTCCCGTTCGATTTTGTGACAAAAATAAGGAAGTTATTTTTCCTAAAAAGTATTGTCACAAGGAAAAAGAATGTGGAGGTGGCCAATTCCAAAAATAGTGCAGGGTAATTGGGGGAGAAGGGGGTGGAGGGAGGATAATAGCCAACAAGTCGCTTCACTAAGACAGTTCTAGTTTCGCCATTTTTAGCTTTACAACGAAATTTCCGAAGCTTAAAAAGCTTGAATTCACTAATAACAACATTGTAATGCTTTAAAAAAATGATTAAAATGCAGAAACTTGTTTCAGGGCCGTTGAGAGCTACTCTT